>NC_081182.1:167112288-167309639 GCF_029867415.1 Vicia villosa
TCCATAAACAGGGGGGTAACACTTGTGGATTCTCGAGTCATGCCTCCAGATTCAAGCCGTGTGCTATGGTAGTGACAAGACCTCCAATTAAGAATGGTTGAGTTCCTCTTGTGCAAAGTGTCTCAATGTGGTGCAGGAGGAAGGAGCTAGCATTGATCTTAGTGTTCATGGAGAGAACACAATGCTGGAAGTACAATTCTTTTGAATTTACCTTATTGTTGTTGAATCTTCCAAAAATTGTATTTGAGAGGATTTTGAAGAAATACCGGATAATGGGGTTATGAATATGAGAAGCAAGAAGCTCGTCCCAGCTAGTAGTCTCCACAGTGGTAATTAGTCCCCACATGTCAAATAACGTAACTGACCATTCTATTTCAGGAAGGATCCTATAGTGCACCATTTCAACCGAGTTTGCCGCTTCTTTGCGAGAGAACTCCAGCATTTCGGTGAGTTGTTCTTGCATCAGAGCATATTAAGTATTAAACATGCGGAACTTAGCGATGCCGGTAAGATATAGACCCTCGTCTCCCAGAGTTTCATATGAGTATGAACTCAAAAACTCCAGTGTCAGCTTTTGGTAGGTGGGGTAGTTCTGGGTGCATACGAACATAAGGCCAGAGAGTCGGAGCAGCCATTGGATTCCTTGTAGAAGACCTAACTTCCTCAAACATTCTTCATTAGGATACCTCATGGCTATGACTTCACGTTTAAATAATTTGAGGTATTACTCTCTTTGGTACCCATCATTACCGTTTCTGAAAATGATGCTGGCAAGGTCAGGTTCACCTTATTTTTCATTCACGTTAGCCATGGGGTAGCACAAAGAGGAAGAGTTTTGAATATTGGGTGAGGGAATAGACGTGGTGGTGGTTGATTGGAGAGGGTTTACGTGGGTTTATAGAGGGGGAAAATTATAGTGGAGGTAGTGGATAATAATGGGGATTAAAGGAAATTTGAATGGAGGATTTAAAGGTGGTAATGGGTATTGAATGGTGTTAATGGGTATTGAATGGGTGTAATACGGTGGGAGAACTGACTTTTTTGAAATGTTGCGGATAGCAAGAGTCGCCACCAGCTTTTATTTTATCCAATATATAGAAAGGCTAAAAGAACAGGAAAAGACATTTTAAAAAGATTTTGAGTTCGGGGGGTAGGTTATACAAAGGGAAGGTTTAAGGCACCCTTTGTAACCATGGTTATCCATGGGCTCTTAATTGCTTAGCTCACTTTGGAATTGTTTGAAATGTTTGAAGTGTCGTGTGTTTTTGGAAAATATTTTTGAATAAAGACTTTAGCTTGTAAATAAGCGTAGTCTTTTTGAATTTGATTTTGAGAAAAAGAGTGGGAAAAGATTTTGAATTTAGAGCAAGCAATTAGTAGCAATTACCCTAAGTTAGAAAAATTGTTCTTTTAGCTTTTCAGTTTGAAAAGGCTATCCATACCATAAGAGGGCAGGTAGTCCTTTCGTTGGATTTGAAAAGGGTCATCGGAATTATCATTCGCCATAAGACTGTCCCAACCATAAAGAGGGCAGGTAGTCTTTAGGGAAGGATATAATAGTCATTAATCTTTTTTAGGCAACAAGCGAGGATACCTTAGCAATTGGGACAATCATCATGTTTTACCGCGGCAACTTCGAGGGACTAGATCTCATATGACGATTTCAATGATTAAGGCAACCTTTGCTTTAGGTATCCTCGGAATCGAGGGACTTGACTATTTTTTACAAATAAAGGCAATAGGCAACAAGGCACCAAGAAGGGTTACCTTAAAGGTGTGTGTGTGGCACAATCACGTGGTTAAATTCAGTTATTTTATCTTGTAATTAGTTATTCTAGTTCAATTCAGGCTTGCACTCCCTAGGATTACTAACCACAACAGAAAAGAATAAACAAAATTAAATGTCCTACGCTATTACAATAAACACATGTATGCGGGAAAATTAAAGGCAGAAAAATAAGCCTAATTATTATTACAATAAAACCTGAGGGTAACAGAAAATAAAGGCAGAAAGGTAGAAAACTTTTTACAAGGCTTTGGGGCAGATACATAATTTATAAATAATAGCAAGCAATAATAATGCGGATAATAAAAATCCAAAACTATAAATGATAAGGCAGAATTAAAATAAAGGCACATGCGACAATCACAGAGTATGGGGTGAGAAGAGAATTGCGTTTGAAGAAATTCAATGTTTAAAAACAATTTGTGGTGCTCATGGTGATAAATCTTAAATCTTACAGGTTAAGAGAAAACCTAAAATTATGATTAATGGTTAATTTTAACAAGCCTAAAAATAAAATCGAGGTTAAACATTATAAACCTAAAAATTAAACTAATTAGCCTAAAATTAAATTATTGATTAAATCTAAAACTAAGTTAATTAATTTAAATTAAAACCCTAAATTAAAATTATGGTATAAACCTAAATTAAATTATTAATCTAAATTAAAAAACTAAAATAATTGTTTTTTGTTGTTATTAAAAGAAAAGAAAAAGTTTTTTTTTGTTGTTTTTGTAAAAAGGATTTTAAATTGGTTTTTATTGTTAAAAGAAAAAAATTTGGTTTTAATTAAAAGAGGTTTTGTATTTTTTTTAAGGAAAAAGGAATAAAAACTAGTTATATAAAAAAATATAAAAAAATTAGAAGAACCTGGCGTCGATTTAGTGTGGTACGTTGGTGAGGGCGCACCATGGAGCTGCGTCGTTGAGCCTTCTGATCGAAGATAATGCAAATCCAATGGCTCTCGCATGAGGGTGTATCCTGGACTTATGTTGCCTGGGGCGTGTTGGATCTGCGTTCAAATAGATTGAAAAATAAAATAATATAACCTGGGGGATCGAACCCAGGTTCTTTGGCTGATGGGCGTATATCCTTCTCCTCTTGTGCTGTGTTGATTCATTGATAATAAATCACGCGAACAGAAACAAATATAAAAACTAATATGTTAATTTGAAAAAGTCAAAATAACCAGAACTGGGGCCCATTGTTGTCACGTGCAGCCAATAGAAAATAGGGAGAGTGCTTTGAACATATTACCAGCTACTAGCGTGTGGGCAGAGAATATGGAGTTTTGACCAACAAACCACATCGTCACACGTGCCATGCCTTGCCATCATCTTCTTCATTTAAACCTGCAAAATTTTTAGCTACGAATTGGCTGCTAATTAGCTACGGTTTATTCATGCCATGTTCGTAGCTGATTCCTGCAACACATGAACTTAATGAAATAACGTCAAACTAAGAAACTAAACGGCCACATCTACTTAATTTTACCCCCTGGTCATGAATATGACCTTTGTTTGGTAAAGAAAGTTGCGCAACCATGAACCCGACGAAGGCATTTTCTCTTGCCCTAACAATGGTGTTCGGCCATTCTTCCATTAAAGCTTCGAAACAAAAGCCCGCATCTCTTCCTTTAACACCTTGTGAATTGAATGGAACGAGAATCTTGCCCTGGAAGTGGCTGCGAATCGTGATATGATGCCACACCTCTTGTGAGATTTTTTGTGAATTAGAACCCTAGATTTTCTTCCAATTTTTTCGTCCCCTTGATACTGAAAATACTGCCCTACTTATAATAGTTATATTAGGGTTTATAAACTTGGAGAAAAAGCAATGTAATTGATGAGAAGAATATTGAGAAAATATTTGATTTTATATGCACAAAATCTTACTAATTTTGACTCAAACTCATTCCAATCTTTTCCTCCAACGTTTTCTTGAGCTTCATGAGTCAATTAGGATCTTAAAAATTAATCCCACAATTTTGAATGATTTTATTTGATTTAATCATGAATTTATATGAATAAATTCAAAAATAAAGGAAATAAAAACCATAGCATGTCATGAGATTATTTTAGGGTCTCCATAGGTGATATTAGATTGAAACAAATATTGAAAACTTAATCTCTCAATATTTTATCATTTAATTCTAATTTCATTTGATTTTACTTGAATTTAATTGATTTAATTCAAATAAAAATAAAATAAAACTAAAATTAAAGGATAATTGGTTAATGGGCCTCTTGCAAACTTATAACGAGGTGATAGTTTAAAAAGTATAGGCCCATTAGTTTAAAATTCCAAAATTGGCCAATTAGGTTTCCATGCATTTCTTGAAAATTGCTCAACTTCGACCATGCGTATCTCTCTCAATTTTAACCCTATGAAGGTGTTCTTGACCATTTTAGAAAGCTCAAGATGTCCTCTAAAACCTCCTTTTGGTTTCATCTCAATTGAGTTTACCATGTTCATGCACCATTCTTTGAGAAAAAGGACTTTTTGTTGACTTTCAAAAGGACCTATAATGTTTTGGCTCCTATCTCTCAAATGAAAAATATTTTGCCTTGGCTTTAGAGAGACAAAGTTGTAGAGAATTCAATTTCCGTCAAAATAGGCGTTGGTTGGGAAATTTCTGATGTTCCATGTGAAAGTTATGGCTGGTCAAAGTTCAGTTGACTTTCTCCTAGAAAACCCTAATTTAGAAACTACAGGTTTTATTGATTTATGAGCTTTCCTTGATGAATCATGATCAATCCTTGATTAAATAATTAATTATACCTCAAAATAAGGATGTTGACCAAAAATCTGGAGTTTTGACTGTACTTTGACCACAGTTGACTTTTAGGACAAACTAGTCGATTGTTGACTATCTGAGCTATTGATTGAGTAATATTGGGAATCAGGGCTTGAAACTTGGCATAGAGGTTCTTTGAATCATATGAGAGGTCATGGAGTCCACTTGAGATATCAGAAGTTGATTTCTCCTTGAGGAGATCAAAACCCTAGTTGGGGGTTGTTGTTTAGGAGACTAGTGATTGTGCTTACTTCTGGTATAGCCTTGAGCATGTGAATCATAATACATTGAAATATCATGGGCAAATTTTGGGGTATGAAAAGGGGAAAAGAACCATTGGAAGAGATAAGGGGGAAAACGTTTCTGGTTTAAAACCAAAAGCGTAATAGAGTGAAAACTTCGTTACGGTCGCAACAAGCAACATGCCGGATGACATATAACATTCCTATTCCGGGCATAACAGGTACTTATGCCAAGGGGCACAATACTAAAATCGAAATTTTTCCATAGGCATGGTTCCTCAGTATATTTAATATTAGACTTTTGCAAATTTGTATCTGTAGGCTATAATGCCTTCAGTAAATTATAGATAGGCGCATGTTCATATAATTAAACGTAAATTGATATTGCAAAGTAGTAAACAAACATGAGCAAATTAATTATATTGAATGATGAATTAATGTAAATTCTCTGCTAACGTAGCAGATCATGCTCCAAGTCAAAGCAAAGTCAAATTAAAAATGCCAAAATGAACCAATACCAATTGAAAATTTGAAAATTCTAGTCTAGAAAACAAAATTAATGAAACGAAGCTAGAAAGCGGGAAATCCTAAAATTAGAAAGAAATAAATTTCTAAGTCCTACCCCCACATTAACATAAATAGTGTCCTCACTGTTTAATATGTGAGAGTTGGAGGGAAAGCTAATTCTTCAAAAACTTCAGCCACGATGAGAAGTGTAACATCCTTCTAAACCCCCGCGACAATTATAATAATGTTCAGAGTAAACATGGAACAAGGGTGCCATGATTTAAAAAATAAACCAAATCATAAGTCATTTGTCATGCTTCATTAGGAACGCATCACCAAAATATCAAAACTCATGTTCAACACAGCGGAATTATTTCGAACGGAAAAGCATAAACATCACCAATACATAAACCAATAAAACATAATCCAAAAACCAACAAAATAGAGTATAATAATTAAACTCTAAGTCTAGCGTTCCCCAGTGTTACAAATTAGAGCATGACACCGACGCGAACTAACAAGCTAGCGTATAAGCTATCCTCACCAAATCAAGAGCCGCTACTCCTCAATCTGAAAAATGTCAACAGTAAGGGTGAGTCTCATTCACAATTAACAAGTGTTATTAGCTCATAAACAATAACATATCATAAGTTTATTATTCATTCAAGTGCAATATATTCAAATTTTTGGAGAGGTATTCATCAAAAACAACAGTTATATCACCAAATATAACACTGGAACCCTTCCAATCATGTTATAACAATATGCATATGTAATGTACTGACACTATGCATGTGGTACCAAAATGAGATTAACCCATCTGACCAATCCAAAACATCACCAAGATACGGCCATACCGGACAAATTCCACACAATGGGAATTATGCTTTCCACTGATCCAACACATCACCTGGATTCAGCCACCAAAATGATTTATGAAGGAATGCACACATATAACATACTTCAAACATCACCGATCAGATGAACAACATTGTCTCATCATAACTCACCATTATCATCACCAAATGATCGTGACTTTGCGTGTCTATTAGTCGGGATAACTGCAAGTGCATAGTCAGGTCGTGTAGTTTTAAAAGATATCGAATCCACTGGGACTATAAATCGATCTACCATTATCTAAAGTTACTATGTAAAGCTAAGGCTTATGATATTTGGGTTGTTTATAAATGGGGAAAATAAAATCTTAAATCTAAGTAAAATATAAATGTGCGGATATCGGTATGTAGTTCGTCTAACTTAGGTGATCCAAAATTCCATTGGCCAGATTCTTATTAAATTAAAAACCTTTACTAACTATGTCATTTAAAAGTCCTCCTCTCAAACTCTAGCTCTATTGATTAAGACTACGATCCTAACTCATAATGTACGCTCTCGCCATCCCACAAGATTCAGAAACGCTTTTTGAAAACAACATATTTAATAAAATGCTCGCTTCATGAAGACGTTACCTACTTAAATCTCCTAGTCTCAAACTCTCGCTCTGTTGACTCGGATTATGCTAGTATTCCCTAACGTACGCTCTCGCCATCCCGCGTCGGGTTTAAAAACACTTTTTGAAAATAAATAAATTCTAATCAGTTTTAATACGCTTTCGCCATCCTTAAAACTAATGTGCTATGTCTACTATCCAGTTAAAGATCTCAAACTCTCGCTCTGTTGATCTTAACCTTTATCAGTTCTAAAATCTCAAACTCTCACTCTGTTGATTTTAGAACTTTAGCAAATTAAATTAGACACAAAACCAGAAATGAGTGATTTTTTATAAAACATAATTAAGCCAATTTATTTCGGATCCCTATTGTTAAATTACTTTACATGCCGATATTTAAATAAATTAGACAAACATATTAATTGGGTTAAGCATGCAATAATAGATTCGGTTTAAAAATTCAGGCATATTAATTTGAACACAATTTATAATCATACAAGAAATAAATGCGGTAAATAAAAACCTGAATAATATAAATCTGGAATAAATCTTTAGATCTTCAAGTACTCGAACCTCCACCACAAGTCGGTTGGATTGTTCTTCGATAAATTCTTCGATTAAATAATAATAAAAACAAGGAAATAAAATACTATGATCTATCGTAAGGTTAGATCCAGTAAAAATTACACAATAGTTTCCGGTGTAGAAACTATTGTGAGAAAATAAATATCTGCCTAAAACTATGAAAAGAGAAAAGGAATAATAAATGGAAATAAGCTTCAATGCAGGAAAAGTAATGCTGGAATTGAAAATAGGAAAACTAGACGAAAGAAAATGTGGCTGGGACAAAGCATGGTCCAATCCCTTTTCACACAAGTATTCTCTTCTTTATATAGTGCTTGGTTCCTAACTTCTATTTCCTGAATCGTGTCCTTACTCCCTAAAATATAGCAACTAAATTGACTGATCGTGCCAAGAGAATAGGTCATTGAGACGTGGGTCTCAATTTGGGCCTCAAGGATAGAAGACGGGCGTCTTTGGTGAGAAAGAAGTGGAGAAAATAATGGAGAGGTAGAGACGGGCGTCTCCATTTGTGACATGGCCTTTGGACGTGGGTGAACTTGGGAGACAGACATCTCCTTTGATGACGTGACCCTTGGACTTTGGAGACGGACGTCTCCATGCAATTGGGTCCCAAGACAGGCGTCTCATCTTCTTCATAGTGGGATCTTCAGCTCCTTCATGGGCTAGGCTTCCACACTTGGTCCATCCTACTTGCACCTCACTTCACTACAGTACCTCCAACTTGATTCTTTTGCCTTTTTAATACGATTTCTTCTCGACTTCTTCTTCTTTTGCCAAATGCATCTTGCATAAACATAATACCTAAAACAAAGGAAAATACCAGCATAATACCGTAATAGTATATAATTATAATAAAATAACGAAACAATTTATGTTATAATCGAGCCTAATATACGATATAATTACGTGTTATCAACATCCCCACACTTAATCAATTGCTTGTCCACAAGCAATCAACCAACACGGTAAAGAGAAATAATTAAGCTCGATTCGAAACAAGGGCATGACACGACTCCTAATAATATTTGTGTTAGGCAAATGTTACATTGATAGGTTCTAGATATCAACACCAAGGATACAGTAATGACACAATGTTTCAGAGACTCCCTCTTTATGCAAACTAGTTCGAATTATGCCATTATAACTCAACCTATATCCCTCGTTTCTCTTTCGCTCCTTTTCATTCAAGCGCAATCACATTAAGCCCGTTATCCGTACACTCACATAGTAGGGGAAATCGGTTAGCGAGTATGATCCTTTTCCTTTAGCACGGGGTTCTGGTTTTTAAGTGGTGCAGCCCCATTTTTCCCAACTGCGGTTGCGGGGGATCGGACCGTAATCCATCCTACCAAGCCCAGTACCAGTGACCTCTAGGCCAACCAACAGTGGGTGCTAATTATTAAATCCTTATATGCGTAACAACCGTTGGGCTAAATGACCGGGTGAGGGTCACCTAACTTAGAGGGTTATTTTTCAATCAAATCATTTATTTATTAAAAACAGGATCATTCACTTATATTAATTGACTCCCTACGTAGTTTGTGCTTAGGATGGTGTCGACTGCTAATATATACTACTTAAGAGCAACTTTGAAAACTTGAGCCTAAGGTCTCGACATAATGGGCATCCAAATTGATATGACATAATGAGGGGGTTTAGGGTGTCAGGACGGTATCGATGTTGTTGAAACATCTCCAAGTCTTTCTAACAATGCCTAAAGTGTGACAACCTTTATACTTTCAGAGTGTGTATGCCATGCATCAAAATTCAAATTTTTGTTGGAGGTTAAAATTTTAAAATTTTGGGGAAATTCGATAACAAAAGAAAATCATGTATAAAGACTTGACAACATAACTAGAAAACAATAAAGCAACAAATGAAAGCGGTAAAGCTTCTCCCCCACACTTAAACCAAACATTATCCTCAATGTTTTGATTAAAGGTGGAGAAGAAAAGACAGAACATATATGGATGCTACATGCGTTCCATCACGACCAAAGCCACTCCGCGTACGAAGGAAATACCTTCTCCTATCATACTCATCAATTGTGTCACCACGATCAGTAAAACTCGTAGGAATGTGCGTGGAGACTCGCTCATCTTTGAGACGATCGTCTATAGATTTTTCTCCTAAATATGGTCGAGAAGTGACAAGCGATCCATATTTTTACTTTATGCAATTTCAAACAATAAAAGGAAAACATTAAATTAAAAGCTGGTGGGTTTCCTCCCACACAACGCTTTGTTTAACGTCGATAGCTCGACGGATTAAGAGTGCAAGCACTCAAGGTGGTTCTCTCAAGAATGACTCCCCGGTTGAACTTTTAGTAATCGTCGTTTCCCATGGCCAATTATCAAAACATCTCACATACCCCTCACCTTTTCTTTTCTTTCTTCTGTGGGGTGGTTCATTCTTTTGAAATCGTGGTGGCGGTTCTGGATCTATCCTAAGCATCAGCTTTTCAAGTTTGGGTTTAGTGATTTCATCCACCACCTCAAATGTTAACCTTACCCTCTTGACACTAATGATCTCCTTAGTTTCATGGTCCTCTAAATTTCTCTTTATATGCAAGACTTCAAACAAGGGTGCATTAGTGTGAATATTTTCCAATACCTCCACATATGTTTTGGATCGGGATTCTATCTTAGCTTCCATAAAACTTTGCGGGAGAGGAATCGGTGGGGTATAGGGAAGAGGAACAACTATAGGTGCTTCCTTCTCAACCTCTTCTACAACCTCCCTTTCAGTTTGTGTTGGTGGATTTTTCTCAATCTCCACTCTTTTCTCACTAGGACTCTCCTCAACTACATTATTACTTTCCTCAATCTCATAATCACACTCCTCAGGAATTTCAATTTGTTTTTCACTAATGGTTGTTTCAACATCCACATGCTCCTCAAGGAATGGTCCTAGAAGGTTTTGTTCAAGTTGGGAGATTAGAGTCTCTAATGTCATGTTGTGGGTCGCGAGGGAATCAACCATAATGGTCAGTTGCCTAAGGGTTTCATTATTTTGAATACTTTGTTTGATAAACTCTTGGTTTTGGACGGTTTTTGTCTCTACAAAGTGCTCCATCAAGGCTTCTAATCTAGAGTGAGTTAGCGTCTCGTCGGAGTCCTCCATTGATGTTTCGAAGTTAAAATTATGGGATTCTTGCGGTTCTTCAAAGGGAGCTAGCGTTGCATTTTGTGTTTCCTCAAAGTGCTTCGTGATTATAGATTATAGCCTAGAGAGAGTTTGTGCTTCAATAAATTCCTCCATTAAGATTTCGAGGTTGGATTTATGATAATCTTGCGACTCCTCAAAATGTTGGGCGTGGTGATCGTAGAGGAAATTTGGTTGATGATAAGTTTGTGTTGCATTAAAATCCTCTATTAATGCTTCGAGGTTAGAATTATAGGATTCTTGTGGTTCCTCGAAGTAGGTTAGCGTTGCATTTTGTGTTTCCACAAAGTGCCTTGTCATCATAGATGTTTCATTAAAATTTTCCATTATTATTTCGAGGTCGAATTTATGGGATTCTGGTGACTCCTCAAAATATTGGTTGTGGTGATCGTAGAGGAAACTCGGTTGAGGATAGGTTTGGTTGGAATTATAAAATTCTTGCGACTCTCAAAATGATGGGATTGATAATTGGGGAGGTAATTAGGGTGAGAATCGGTTTGTGACGCATTGAAATTTTCCAACAGTATTTCAAGGTCGGATTTATGGGATTCTTGGTATCCCTCGAAATACTGTTGTTGGGAGTTGTAGAAAAAGTTTGGGTGATACATAGTAGTAAATGAAAAGAAAAAATAATGCCTTAGTCTCTACGGTGTAACAGCGAGTTACGATATCGACTTGAATAGTCCCTGGCAACTGCGCCAAAAACTTGATCGTGACTTTGCGTGTTTATTAGTCGGGATAAGTGCAAGTGCACAATCGTGTCGTGTAGTTTTAAAAGATATCAAATCCACAGGGACTATAAATCGATCTACCGTTATCTAAAGTTACTATGTAAAGCTAAGGCTAATGATATTTGGGTTGTTTATAAATGGGGAAATTAAAATCTTAAATCTAAGTAAAATATAAATGTGCGGATATCGGTATGTAGTTCGTCTAACTTAGGTGATCCGAAATTCCATTGGCCAGATTCTTATTAAATTAAAAAACTTTACTAACTATGTCATTTAAAATTCCTCCTCTCAAACTCTCGCTCTATTGATTAAGACTACGATCCTAACTCATGATGTACACTCTCGCCATCCCACCAGATTTAGAAACGCTTTTTGAAAACGACATATTTAATAAAATGCTCGCTTCATGAAGACGTTACCTACTTAAATCTCCTAGTCTCAAACTCTCGCTCTGTTGAGTCGGATCATGCTAGTATTCCCTAATGTACGCTCTCGGCATCCTGCGTCGGGTTTAAAAACACTTTTTGAAAATAAATAAATTCTAATTAGTTTTAATACGCTTTAGCCATCCTTAAAACTAATGTGCTATGTCTACTATCCAATTAAAGATCTCAAACTCTCGCTCTGTTGATCTTAACCTTTATCAGTTCTAAAATCTCAAACTCTCGCTCTGTTGATTTTAGAACTTTAGCAAATTAAATTAGACACAAAACCAGAAATGGGTGATTTTTA
The DNA here is from genome assembly GCF_029867415.1 of Vicia villosa. Classification (NCBI taxonomy): domain Eukaryota; kingdom Viridiplantae; phylum Streptophyta; class Magnoliopsida; order Fabales; family Fabaceae; genus Vicia; species Vicia villosa. The sequence continues at coordinate 167,124,281 of NC_081182.1, forward strand.
ATAAAACATAATTAAGCCAATTTATTTTGGATCCCTATGGTTAAATTACTTTACATGCCGATATCTAAATAAATTAGCCAGACATATTAATTGGGTTAAGCATGCAATAATTGATTTGGTTTATAAATTCAGGTATATTAATTTGAACACAATTTATAATCATACAAGAAATAAATGCGGTAAATAAAAACCTGAATAATATAAATTTGGAATAAATCTTTAGATCTTCAAGTACTCGAACCTCCACCACAAGTCGATTGGATTTTTCTTCGATAAATTCTTCGATAAAATAATAATAAAAACAAGGAAATAAAATACTATGATCTAACGTAAGGTTAGATCCAGTAAAAATTACACAATAATTTCCGGTGTAGAAACTATTATGAGAAAATAAATATCTGCCTAAAACAATGAAAAGAGAAAAAGTATAATAAATGGAAATAAGCTTCAATGCAGGAAAAGTAATGCTGGAATTGAAAATAGGAAAACTAGACGAAAGAAACTGTGGCTGGGACAAAGCATGGTCCAATCCCTTTTCACACAAGTATTCCCTTCTTTATATAGTGCTTGGTTCCTAACTTCCATTTCCTGAATCGTGGCCTTACTCCCTAAAATATAGCAACTAAATTGACTGATCGTGCCAAGAGAATAGGTCATTGAGACGTGGGTCTCAATTTGGGCCTCAAGGATAGGAGGCAGGCGTCTTTGGTGAGAAAGAAGTGGAGAAAATAATGGAGAGATGGAGACGGGCTTCTCTAATTGTGACGTGGCCTTTGGACGTGGGTGAACTTGGGATACGGATGTCTCCTTTAATGACGTGGCCCTTGGACTTTGGAGACGGACGTCTCCATGCAATTGAGTACCAAGACGGGCGTCTCAACTTCTTCATAGTGGGAGCTTCAACTCCTTCGTGGGCTGGGCTTCCACACTTGGTTCATCCTATTTGCACCTCACGTCACTACAGTACCTCCAACTTAATTCTTTTGCCTTTTTAATACGATTTCTTTTGAATTTCTTCTTCTTTTGCCAAATGCTTCTTGCATAAACATAATACCTGAAACAAAGGAAAATACCAGCATAATACCGTAATAGTATATAAATATAATAAAATAACGAAACAATTTATGTTATAATTGAGCCTAATATACGATATAATTACGTGTTATCACCAACAAAGTATGTACATGTCTCAACATCATTCAAAACAAATCATTCATCACCATAATAATCACAACAATTACAACATAATCACAATTATACATTGTTACATTCAATTATACATGATGTGGTGTCGTTTTTTTTACCTCCCCGTTTCACTTGGGAGGACGGCACGCTAGACCCTTCATGCGAAATTTGGAAGGAGAATGCGCCCGGGGTGGGATGAATTTTGTTTCAGTTCTTCCTACGATAACACACGAACTTTTTAATTATCCTACGAGGAGGAAAGGGGAAAAAGATCTCAAATAAACCCTAGGAGTTTGCTAAGTGTGGGTATTCACCTAGACTAGAAATTCTGGAGTCCGAGAGGTCGATTATATATAGGGAAGGTTTTAAGCACCCTACATATCCGTAGTACTCTACGGGAACCTTCTCTGTGTCTATGTGTTTGTGTTTGCTGCTAATGATTAGGAAAGTTTTGAATTGAATGAAAGACAAACAGACTGACTATTTTTGGTTTTTTATTAGCTCGCTGATATTCCTTGTGAACCTCATGCCTACATATCCCTAATGGAAGTCAGAGCTTTTTTTAGTTCGGAGAACTAATTATGGAAATTAATTATTTTGGTGCCTTGCTTGAAGCTCAAGGTTGAAGCTTGAATTGAATTTCTGTTTACAGTAAAGAGACATGAAATCATCTCTATAGAGAGGTATTTCTACTATTCCACCACAAACATTAAAAAGTGACATAAAAGCTGAGTTCATTTCATTAAGAGAGGGACCTTACTTGTATGTTTGCAAGTATGCCAGTCGCGTGTCTCTTGAATAAAAGAAAGATTCTCATCCAAATTAGGGAAAGTGTACAAGTCTGGGTTTGTTTGCCTCAGAGCATGCCTTTCAAAGTCCTAAATGGGAGAATGTTTGAAATTGAAATGTTTGTTTGTTTGAATGTGGTGAGATAGGAGAAATATCTCTCTATAGAGATAAGCTATGTCTTCCTACTGTTTGAAAGATTTGATTTTTTAGCTAGCTTGAATGAAGCCCAAGCTTGAGGCTTTTTGATTGTTTTTATTGACTCTGGGAGATGACTCCACTGGAAATTAACTTAAACTAAGGAATTTTGTGTTTTGTACGAAGCCAAGAATTGAGGCTGACTCTAGTTGGAAAGTATTTATTTGTTTTATGATCGAAAGGTTTTTTAGTGTTATGTACAAAGCCCAGAATTGTGGCGGACTCTACCTAGGGAGACTCTATTTTGTGCCTTGTATGAAGCCCAAAGTTGTGGCTGACTCTTGGTTAGGGAAGTCATTATTTTCTGCCTTGTATGAAGCCCAAGGTTGTGGCTGACTGTTGGGGAAACTGAGTATGGATGACTCTATGGGGAGAAGATCTTAGAGGTTAGGAATCTTTGACACATGAAATGTGGTTTATCTGCCTTGTACAAAGCCCAAGGTTGTGGCTACATGATGATGAAGGACTCACTGGGGAGACTCTATTATCTGCCTTGTACAAAGCCCAAGGTTATGGCTGACTCTCTAAGGGAATACCTATGAGTAGGGTTTTGACTCTAAGAGGAGTATGTGCCTTGTACAAAGCCCAAGGTTGAGGCTGACTTTATAATGAATAACGATCTACCAGTGTGGGATCTTTTGACTCATAGGGGATTTTTGTTGAGGATTATCCTAAGGGTTGACTCTACTGAGGATTGTGCTTTTGTTGAATGAAAGACCCAGGTTGGAAGATTGACTCTTACTGGGGAATTGACTTTAAAAGCTTAATTTTGGAAGCTAACCCTTTCCAGGGGATTATGACCTTAGAGGACTGATTTTGGAGGCTAACCCTTTCCAGGGGTTTAAATCTGCTGGAGAGTTTATCTTTTGAAAGCTGAATTTTTGGAAGCTAATCCTTTCCAGGGAATTTGGATTTAAAGGAGTGATTTTGGAGGCTGACCCTTTCCAGGGGTTTTTGTTAAAATGAAGGAATGAATGGAGGCTAACACTTCCCAGGGGTTTTTATGGCAGAAAGATTATCTAGATGAGACTTCTTGTTTAAAGCCCAAGATTAAGGCTGACACTACTAAGGATAGACAGATATGGATCCTAGACTCTTCTAAGGAAAATTAATGAAGATAAGGGTGACAGAGACTGTCCATGTCTATCATTCCAAAAGGTGAACTCAATATGAGATTGAGACATTCTTAGCTTGTTTAAAGTCTGGTTTAAAGGGTGGAAGAAACTCACCAAGGTAGGCTAAAAAGGTGACTAAAGAACTGTTCTTATGTTTATAAGAAACCTGATGGGTCCTTGTATACAAGCTCAAAAGGATGCCGGGAATGCTTTTAAGAAGCCTGTGGGTCCTTGTACAAAGCCCAAGAGGAGGCTAATCGAGGGTCATCGAGGGTCCTTGTTATAGCACAAGAGAAAGCTATGTGGTTTTGAACTTATTTTGGCTCTAAGCAAATGGGTAAGAGGTTTCACTGGGAATAATTCCTCTTTGGTGGATGTGTCCTAGTTTGTGTTCTAAGGCCTTTTTCAAGATGTTTCACCGGGAATAATTCATCTCGAGGGTTTGAACTAAAGATCTCTAATTAGGAAAGAGCCTTCACCGGGAAGACATTCTCAATCCTAGGCCATAGTCCTATAATATATATATATATATATATATATATATATATATATATATATATATATATATATATATATAGTTTAACTGTCCTAAGGTTGTACACTCAGACGTAGTTCTAAACAATATATAAACAGTTTATATTTGACAGTAATTTAAATGAAAGCTTATAAATTGAAAGCTATAAAGCCTAACCTGGATGGAGTGGAGGCCTTTGAAGATGTATGTATAAAGCCTTACCAGTAACTTGGTTGTTTATTGGCAACAGTTGAATATTTATTATAAACAGTTAAAGGTTTTTGAAAACAGAAGAAGTGAAGATGGACATAGGTCACATAGGTATCTGAAGAGTTTCACCGGGAATAATGCCCTTCAAATACCAGAAGAATGTTTTGAAAACAGAAAGAAGATTTTGTAAATACAGTTTTGAAAAACAAACTATGAAAAGAAAAAAGGTGTTAGGTCTTACACTCTATTAGAGGCCCAGAGATTTATTTACTGCTTACAAGAAACAGTTGATTGAAAATGAAATACTGTTGTTAAAACAGTTTTATTAAAAATAAAATGAAAAGGGGTTGGGACTTACACTCTATTAGAGGCCCAATTTTTATTTACTGGGTATGAAAAAAACAGTTGAAGATATTTCAAATGATACAAAGTTTTGTTGTTTGAAAACCCTGATCGTCTGTTTAACTGAAGTTTGGAAACAGTTTTGAAGATTGACAAAAGTCAACTTAATTAAGGTAAAGACAAAATCTATACCTAATTAAGACCTAAATGATTAGGGTTTTATCACTAAAGTATTTATGAAAAAAAAGTTGAAGATATTTCAAATGATTCAAAGTTTCGTTGTTTGAAAACCCTGATCGTCTGTTTAACTGAAGTTTGGAAACAGTTTTGAAGATTGACAAAAGTCAACTTAATTAAGGTAAAGACAAAATCTATACCTAATTAAGACCTAAATGATTAGGGTTTTATCACTAAAGTATTTATGAGAAATTAGGTTTTGAAAATTCAAGGAAACATGTAAAAAAGTGCTTTTTTGCACTGAGAGTTGAATGGAGAAGTTTTTGTTGATCAACCACAAGGTTATGTGAAAAGGGTGACGATTTGAAGGTGTACATAGTAAAAACGGCATTGTATGGTCTTAAGCAAGCACCAAAAGCATGGTACAGTCGCATTGAATCATATTTCACCAAGGAAGGGTTCGAGAGATGTCCATATGAGCATACTTTGTTTGTGAAGCTTAGTGAAAGAGGTAATATTCTCATTGTTAGTCTTTATGTTGATGATTTAATATTTACCCGTAATGATGAGAATATGTTTAAGGAATTTAAGAAATCTATGGAAAAGGAATTTAATATGTCAAACCTTGGTAAAATGCATTAGTTTCTCAGAGTTTAAGTAATTCCAAATGAGGAAGGAATTTATATTTGTCAAAGAAAATATGTAATGGATTTGTTAGAAAGGTTTGGCATGGAGAAGAGTAATTTTTCAAGAAACCATATTGCTCCTGGATGCAAGTTGACTAAAGATGAAAATTGTGTGAAGGTGGATGCTACAAAATATAAGCAGATTGTTGGTTGTCTAATGTATTTAGCAGCCATAAGACCTGATCTAATGTATGTGTTAAGCCTAATAAGCAAGTTCATGAACTGTCCTACTGAGTTACATATGCAGGCTATAAAAAGAATTCTTAGATATATCAATGGTACAATAAATTTGGGAATTATGTATAAGAGGTATGGAATTGAGAAGCTTGAGGCCTACACAAATAGTGATTTATGGCCCATTTGTTTTGTTTTTTTTTTAAATAATTTTTAAAGTGTTACATAGGGCTTATTTGTTTTGGCTTTATTTTAAATGATTTTTATAGTGTTATATAATTTTGTGAAAAATTTTTTTACAAAAGAAATTTTTTATAAAAGTTTTTAAATGAAAATTTTGTTTAAATAATTATTCTTAAAATGTGATTTTAGGTATTTCATTGGATATCAAAATTTTAAAAAATCACTTAATTTTGAAGGTATTTCAAATAGAGTTTTATAAAAATTATTTTTGAAATACAACTTTTTTTAAAAATTGCAATTTTGACTAAGTTTTGATCTTCAATAACGTGTGATTATGTTATTGAATGTCAAAATTAGTGTTTCATTTTTAAAAAAACGAATATAATTTTTCTTTAATATTTTAAAAAACAGTTTTGGAAAATCTATTTTCAAAAATACACAAAAAAAATTTTCAATTTTTTAAAGCTGAAACAAACAGATCCATAATTTTGTGAAACTTTTTTTACAAAGAAATTTTTTATAAAAGTTTCAAATGAAAATTTTGTTTGAATAGTTATTCTTATAATGTGATTTTTGATATTTCATCTATTTATGAGAAAAAAATTAGGATATTGAAATTTCAAAAAATCACTTAATTTTGAAGCTATTTCAAATAGATTTTCATAAAAATCATTTTTGAAATACAACTTTTTTAAAAATTGCGATTTTGACTAAGTTTTAGTCTTGAATAATATATGTTTATGTTATAAGATGTCAAAATCATTTTAGAAAAAATGAATATAAAAAAACTTGTAATATTTAAAAAAAAACGATTTTGAAAAATCTATTTTCAAAATTACAAAGAAAAAATCCATTTTAAAACTGAAACATACAGGCACTATATTTTTTGTTGTTGTATGGTGTATTGAGTGTTGCATTTTCATATAAACCCAAAATGTGGTCATAAAATTCGGAATAATAATAACAATAATTTCCAAAAACAAATTTGACATGTAGTCAATTTGAATAATTTGGAAAATGAAATAATTCAAATTATGATAATCAAGTAATTTCATCTCATTTTTATAAGAGTTGAATACAAAAGATGAAGCAATCTCACCCTTTCTTATTATGACTTTATGTATTATTCTCATCCAAATACAGCAACTAATCCATTATTCAGTTTGTAATTGAAGGTATTGGACTAGGAGTTTTTTTGGTTGATGTTGGTTGAAGGTGTGTACATGAACAATGGTGGGCAACACATACGACAATAAGTGGGGATGGACATGGAAATTTTTGCCTAATACAATCTTGAGGTGTGTTACAGCTTGAGTCTAACTCCTCTGTCACTCTCACGGCCTGTAATTCCATATGCATATCTACATACACAAATGATACAAGAAAATAAGAACAATGTTGTATAAAAAAATATGAACAAGTTTATTGGTATACGAAGTGAAATATAAAAAGACAATACATCAAAGAAATTCCAATAATAAATTAAGTTTAGACCTGATACAATGATTAAAAATGCCAACAAAAATGCCAATTGCAGAGAAGAATTTCTTGAAATCTCCATTTTTTTTCATTGAATATGTTACTTAGAAGCATGTTTATATAGACTTGGTGAACTCATCTTTAACATTAAATATCATTTATTGATGCATATGAAAGAAAGTGTAAAAAGACTAAATAAGATTTACTAAACTTTAAATATTTTAATGTATGCATGTTAAAATAGACTTGAATTATAAAATATTATATTTAAAACTTTTCCTAAAAAATAATTGTATCATATGCATATAAAAATTATAAAACTTCAAAATTAATTAAAATATAGTCAAACGGTGCTTCCACTTTTAATTTTAAATAATTCTTAAATATAAAAAACATCCATCATATATAATTTTAGAAGGAATAACTACATAGCTTTAATTAAAATATGTTCTTTAGAGTTTTTCATGTTTTGAGATGCATACAATAAAATAAATTTAAATTAATTATATATTATATTAAAGACATATACATATATACATTTTTGACAGGTATTTATAACATATATGATGATGTTTAAGATATAGTCAAACGGTGCTTTCACTTTTAATTTTAAAAAATTCTTATATATAAGAAATTAACATCCATCATATATAATTTTAGAAGGAAAAAATTACATTTTTTTATATTAAAATGTGAATAATAGGATTATTCATATCAATAAGATGGGAACATGTGTGCTTATAATATATATAAAGTAAAAAAGTTTGAATTAAATAAATACTAAATATTTTATTCATGACTTATACATTTTTATGCATGTATTTATGAGGAATTCTTGCATGGAAACACATCTAAATTCATATTTATAGACACATCTAATAAGAAGAGAGGAAAATTTTAATTTACTTTAATTTTAATTTATTTTTTAATTAAATGTATGGGATGGAATGGTTCTGATAATAAAGGAGAGAGACAATTTTGTATTTATTATTTAATTAATTTAAAATTTATGATCAATTGTGTGTAAGACTATTTTTTTATAGTTGTGTCTACCTAAGAATTTTCGTGTATTTATACATACTATGATAAACTATTATGACACATATCTTAATAGGCTTAAATGCAGTTTTGATCTTCTTCTTTGTTTTTTATAACAAAGTAGTCCCCATTTTAAAAAAAAAGCTTTCACATCCTTTCTTTTGAATTTTTTTGGGATTATTTTGGTCCCCTATCAGATTTGACTATGTGACAATCTCATTTATGACGTGGCTTTGGAGATTTTGACCAAGTTTGAAAATCTTTCTTCCACATTATTAATTATCATTTTAATTAAAACAAAGTAAACAAAAAACATTTAAAACTATCATTTTAAAATATGAAACTGAATAAATAAGGAGAGGCTTCCATTGTAAACCCTTCTAACCCACAAGGAATATTCACAATATATACAATTTGAATCAATTTAAAACCATCAACAAGGGTGTCACATCTTCATAAAAGCTTCACAATTAAATGTTCTGCTCCGTAACACGAGTTCTCAAAGGTTTATAATTCAGTTGCTCGTTAAACACAACAGTAGTATAATCAGTTTTCTCGCAGCGGAATTCATAATTTAAAACATATTTAATAATCTTCATAAAACATAAATCGAGTTTCATAATTCACAAGTCATAACTCAAAACATCATAATCCCATGAAACGTAATTTATCAAATTCAAATAACTAAAAGTGAACATAGTAGTTCCAAACACAATAATTCTCGACCCCGATGTTACGTATCAGAGCAAAGCTTCCTTTATCCTAACAAACGGTAAAAATGACTCCACGAAGCTATCCTCTAACTTCGACGAACTATTCCTGAATACCTGTGCGTTACCCGCGTGGAGGAAACATTCAAACAGAAAGGGTGAGTATTTCATAATTATTATATAAGTCATAAGGAATAAATATTATAGTGGTATACAAATAATAAAGTATACATATACTTATACAATGTATCCTCATGCTCCACATACTTACCCACACCTGTACACCATCGTCTATTCACAACCTCATCATACAATACAATCACAATCATCATTTTAATCGGTCACATCACAATTAATCAATCATCATTAACTCGTGCAATATCAGAATCAATGCAATGCAACACCAATAGACTCATACATGTGGTACCAACACTTCACTGATGACTCGCTCATTGTTCTCCAAAGATCCCCACAATATGATCAATTTACGCTTGGAACTAGAGCACTTCACAATATTGCACTCAATCTGCACAATGAGATTAAGGGTCGTCACTAGACCAATGGTTCTATAAACATAATTGGACTATTGTCCTACAAATATGCTATGAATGCATGATGCTTAACGTCACAAAATCAATGACCACGGCTAGTCAACATAGCATCATCATTCATTCACCAAAATCATATCATTATCTCAAATACACAAACTTCATAAACATCTTTGTCAGCTCAACACATAATCATCAATTATCATGTTATCAATAATCACAACAACATTCATCACAATCAAGTATAAAAATACACGAATTTACAAAATCAAGTTCCATACAAATTGTCCTATAAACCTACCCAAACGCGCATAGCAAATTTCAGAAATTTCTTAGAAATTAGAGTAAAATATAAGCTTCCATATTCTAAAATCATTTTTCAAAAATATTAATTTTCGTCCCAGACTTCCATGCTAAGTGGGCTCCCTATCGCGCTAAGCGCATTACCTACTGACTTGACCTTTGTTTTATTTTCAAAAGCACGTTAAGCGATCTCCATCGCGCTAAGCGAGGTCTACGATTTCTGCAAAAAGCCCTGCGCGACCTGCATTAAACCTGTCTCAAACTTTTGTCCGAAAAAAATTTTAATCATTATTTTCCAGTGATTTAACGTTTATTAAACTAGTTCTAACATGGATTAATTATCTTAAACACCAAACTACAAACATTCATCATACCTCCAACAATCTTCATCAAAGCCTAGACCCTCAAATCCATAAACATGGTGGATTCGACTCTAGTTCACATGATTATTCACAAATACAACAATCAACAATATCGTACATCATTTTAATCCTAAAATCCAAACAATTCATCGTGGTAGTTCATCAATATCATCAAATTCATCATAAAATGTAAAACCCAAAACCAAACCTACAATTATAAATCCCTTAGGGCAAACATAATAATTAGGATAACCCCCCTTACCTTTGGTTATTGGGTATTTTGAATCTCTTCCTGAATTCTACGGTTGTTCTCTTATCCTCTTCTTTCCATAGCTCTCTCTTTCTTCCACGCTTCTCCAAAATTTTACGATTAATAAAAATTCTCTTCCTTTCTTCTATTTACTTAGTTAGCGTTAGGATCCATATTAAGATATTCCTAATATGCCCTTACTAACTCCACCTCATATTATGTCCTTAATTTTATTTTATTTAAATCATAATGCTAATTAGAATTATATTATTTTATTATTCTAACTAACACCTTAATTCCACTACTCCACACATATATCAACATAAGCATCACACGTCACATAAACATCGCATATACTTATCGATAAATCATAATGACTTTGATAATCACATCAAAACATCAAATAATGATTAAATAATTAAATCTAATTACCGGGGTGTTACATCCATCATCTTCCCTAGACCCAATTTGTAGCCCTTACAGCCCTTCATCTTCTTCCCCAATTCGTAGCCATTGGAAACCCTAAAAACCTAATTTTTGCATGCTTTATTCATCTCTTTCCCCAAATTGTAGCACCTTCAATGCTCTTGACCATGTTACAATATTCAACATTCAGTAGTCGCTCGTACTCTCAATCCACCACTGGCGAATGTAAATATGGTCTTCGATGTCCATTGGTGATAGCTTGGACATATTTGAACCCAGGGTGTCACTTTTTGGATGTCGGATGTACAAGGTATTTGTTTGTTATGTAAGTTATGTGTTCTGCATTATTATGAAATCCAAAAAATCCAACTTTCTTCTTCTTTAATTCTAGATACGAGGGTATAAGAGATGCAATCATTTTGTCTGGTATGATGAGGAGATGGGTCAAAGGGCCAAGGATGTAATAGCTTTAATGCACGAAAAGTTAAACCAATAAAAGACCAAGGTTAATGAAGCAATCATTATAGAGGAAGAATTAAAGTTGAAGATCAAGTTCTTGAAGATGATAAACAAATTTACCATGGGGATGAATACATGGTTGTTATTGGATTGTTGTAGCAAATATGATCAATAAGAATAAATGTCTTAAGTTTGTTTGAACAAAGTTAAGTTAAGTATGTTAGGTTAAGTAGATTATGTTAGGTTAAGTTGATAGCGTTAGGATGGGTCTGTTAAGATGTAATGTTCAGATGATTATGTTAAGTTATTGTTATGTGCTATGAAATGTACTTGATGTTATGTTGCAATATCAAAGTTGTTGTTAAGCTAAAAAACAATTTGGGATTATGTACTGAGTTTTAATTTTAACATAATTTACATTAATCAATTGATATTTGAACAAGATTAGTTCATGACATTTGAACATTAATCATTTGATAGTTGAACAAGATTACTTCATTACAGTTGATAATTAAACACTTGATTTTTGAACAAAAGTAACACATGATATTTGAATATTAAACACAATAAAATTGCTTAATAACATTGCATAGAGTTGCATTACATTGAAAGTTAGTACAAAAATGACACAACTTTGTTCATGACAACATAGGTCCTAACAATTACATTACATATTTCAAAATGACAAAACATACCAAAATGACACAAAATGGCACAAAACATAGTTCACGACATAAAACACAAACTTGACATAAAATCCATAAAATTATATTCTTGGGTAGGTTGTGAATGACACAAAATATACACAATATTCATAAAAATACGAAATGCATTATATAACATAATATTCAACATATTTCATACATACATATATATGTATTCTCCAGGTTGTTTTTTGTTATGCCATACGCATGATATTGCGTGGGTACAAGGGATATCAGACAAGTTCCATTTCCTACAAGCACATGTTACATCTTTAAGGTTCACACAATAGGTTTCAATACCATTTGTTACCCAAAATATTGACATGTCATCATCACCACGCCAAGTGGGAGTCTATCTTTTAGCGAATCTCTTATTTCACTTAATCATTAACTGAATTCTAGTGCACACATCACCAACATATTTAACCACCAATTCCTTTTTATGGGTAATCCTATTGGTCAAGTAATACTAATACCTTCTAAAAGGGTGATACTTAGTTTATTCCTATATTCTAGGATTGCCCTATTGAAAGCTTCACACATATTGTTTACTTGAAGGTCACAATTTTAGTAAGTCTTAAAATGTGACATGTTCCAATATTTAGCTGGCACATGTTTCATGTCATTCCAAACAACTTCATTCAACCCTTTGATCCCCAATATTGCCTTTTCCCATCCTTGAAAAGTTGTAGCCGTTATAACACTCCACAATACCTCTTTCAATTCCATTCCAGGGTACTTTTTTTTCCAATTTCCATACAAATGCTTCACACACAGCCTTTGTTCCACATGCTCACTTATACCTTGAACAACTGGGACATGACCTATCAAATCACATTTACAATCACAATAAAAGGCATATATATGGTGTACAAACAATTTATAGCAGATGAATAAGGTAAATTACCTTTTGTTGATGTGAAATAAATGTATACGCTCTGTGATTTATGCTTTGTAGGTCATCAAGCAATAATTTCAAGAACCACTCCCTAGAGTCATTTGTTTCGGTCTCTACAACAACATATGCTATTGGAAATTTCTGGTTATTTCCATCCCTTCGCACAACTGACATCAATCACCCACCAAAATCTCCTTTAAGAAAACTGATCGGGACTTTATAAGTCTATCGGGATACTAACTGCAAGTATACAGTCTAGTCGTTTAAGTTTTAAAAGATATCGAACCCACAGAGACAGAGGATCAATATAGTACGATCTTATGTTACTATGTCAGCTAAAGCTATCAATTTCTTAGTTGTTGGGAACGGAAACTAAATATAATTTTGAGAATAAGATGTTAAGAGTACTTGTATGTAATAGTCGGACGTCCAGGTTCTATAAATTATTTGTATAAATTAAGTATGGAAACACTTTTAGAATACATTATTTGAATTAAAAACTCTCTTCTCGCACTCTCGTGTTTATTGATTTAGATTATAAAATCAGCCCTAAACTTTGCTCTCGCTAAATCATTTAATAACTGAAATTACTTTTTGAAAATCAAATAAAATATAATCAACTCTAAAGAGCTCTCGCTGTATTTAGAGTTGATGTTTGATATCTACTATCCGGTAAAAGACCTCAAACTCTCGTTGTGTTGATTATTAACCTTAGTTTGTAATTACTTTCGTAACAAAACTATTTAATATTAATTCTAGAAATCAAAACCAGAAATATGTTTAATTAGTTTTTAAGCCAAATCATTATCGAACCCGTCGGTTCAGTGACCTTACATACCAGAGCGGGGGAATTGAACAATATAATAGTGAAAGCATATAAATTAGAAACTTGGGATTAACTGCAAAAACTAGAATTATCTTCAAGTACCAAATATTGTTCAATATAGAAACAAAATTATTCTTTGATTACACTTGAAATTCAAAAATAGCAACAAATCTAAGGTGCATTAATCCCTCAATGCATGGAATTATTGCTTTGAATGGTAAAATAAAAAGGATGGAAATAAAGGGTGCAAAGAAATTGAAAATAGCAGTAGGAACAAAAACTTGCAGAGAACTCAGAAAATCCAATTGACCGAAGGGAGAGAGAGGCTTCAAGGTTGTAACTATCCTCCTTATATAATATGACTGTACGACCTTAATCTTCCTGGAATATAGGAAGCATCACTTGCATCGTGTGAGAATTCGTCAAACTGGGCTTCGTTTATGTTAGGTGTGGGCTTTACTGGTTTAATTGAAACAAAACTTGTGTCGTGCGTAACCATGGTGTGCCGAAGGGCACACATTTTTCTTCTATGTCGGACGTAACACCAGCTATGTTGGTCGTAACACTTCTGCTTCAAAGCTTCTTTAGCACACACTTCTTTTTCACAGCAGAAATGTATTATTTTTGGTTGTTTGCTCTTCATTTCATCATGTAGCTTCATTTTGGCTTAAATAATTATAAATACTTGAAAAAACAATAAAATACTAACCTGAAGCAATATATTAGATAAAAACGGGGGAATAATTCATGTAAATTAAGCCCTATAGCGGGGAAAATCTGAGATCAAAGCCGATGACTGACTTGACTCATTATTCCAATGAAAGTCGCCACCACACTTTATTGATTCCAAAGTAAATGGGAAAAGAGCGAAATAAATCCCAAAAAAAAGGAGAAGGTTTTAAGCACCCCTCATATCTGTGATACTCCACAGGAACCTTTTTGAAAATCTATGTTTATTAAAAAAGATTTTGTGTGCAAAAGAAAGGTTTGTTTTATTTTTTAAAAGTAAGTTCGGTAAGACATTATATCTTGTGCCTACATACCTCCTCGGTGCAATGGAGAAGTCAGAGCTAATGTAGTTCCACTTAAAAGGGAAAATGCTTAAAAGGAATAAACACTTTATCATTATAAGAGAGAATACTCAGCCATTGATCTTAAACATGAGAACAGATGGAAGAAGGGCTCCAACTTGGTTAAAATCAACAAGTATGCCACTAGGTCTCTCAAGTGGAAAAGGTTCTATCATATCATTCAAGATCAAAATTGTGGTGTATTACAACTCACTACAACAATTAATTGTGTCTAAACTTTTGAAGAAAAGCCACTAAGGGCAAAAGATATTTTTAAAGAAAGATTTTTAAAAGAGGTTTACAAACATAAGAAGATTTTGGAAAAAGGGAGAAAATTTTAAAAATCTAAGAAGGGGAGGAGATGAAGGGATTATCCCAGAGCATAAAATAAAAGCTAAGGAAAAGAACAATCTAACCAAATAAGAAGCCAACACTTGACATTAAGATCCAAGGCAGATTTCCCATCCTTTGGACTACCAACACTAAACCAACAGAATACCAATAGGGGATCTAGATGAACTTGATTATCTTTTAGCACAACTTGCACCAATACTTTGGAATACATCATAAAATCTTGACAAAATTGGACAGAGTAACGGCTGTGTACAGATGAATTCCTTATCACAATGCCTTGGAATTGACCATCAAGGACTTTCGAGGAAATACTTGCATACACAAACAGAAAACAATCCAATGCCTTGGAGTAAACTCCAAGAACTTCCAAGTAGAATAACAGTATAACAAGGTCCAGAGGTGCTAAGTCCAAAAGGTCCTGATCTCCAAAGTGCTCGGGATAGTAACCTATAGTCCATAAAGAGCCTTAAGTCCTTTTTTATTATTTAAGTTGGTTATTAGTGTTTTAGCACAAAATAAAATATGGTCCAAATGGAAAAAAGGAAAATGGAGGAAACATAAACATATGTCCAAATGGACAAAAAGAAAATAGCGGAAACATAAACATACGTCTGTAGCAGCCGGCCAAAATATTCGAGCGTTTGCACATTCGAAATACAGAGTCGCCACCAAATTTTATTTATCCCAAAAGGGAAGGGAAAATAATGATAAAACCCACGAAGAAAGATAAAAGGGATAAGATAGTTATGATAACCAGATTTAGGGTTCGGGAGTCGGTTAGGCAAGGGGAAGGTATTAGTACCCCTCACCTCCATCGTACTCGATGGGACCCATTTAGTTAATCTTGTGATCGTTTGTTAGCTTGAGTTTTACTTGCGTTTTTGTTATTATGAGGAAGAAACAAAATTAAAGTTTTTATTATCGTGCTCGCCAAGACATTTGAGTCTTGTGCCTACATATCTTCAATGGAAGAATCAGAGCGATTGTAGTTCGAAAGAACTACGGATTTGTTGGATGATTTTATGGGTCTAATCGCACTTGGGCGAGAAGACGATTTTTTGAATGTAGTTCGCACTTGGGCGAAGAGAAGATGAGTTTTGAATTGAAATCGTTTTATGAAAAAGTGGAATTCAAGCATTTGAACAATGGCTTAACGGCCATAGCCTAAAATACTTGAAAGAGCATTTGCTAAATTGAGCTTGATGAAGTTTTTAATGGGATACAAGCATTCAAACAAAGGCTTAACGGCCATCGCCCAAATGCTTTAGAGCAACTTGTACAAGTACGTACAAACCCCTCTTGATTCACCCATTATAGACCGAAACTCAGTTCGATTTATTAGAATATTCTTTTATATATAAAAACAAGTTGGAAAAGAGAAAAAAAAGAGTTTGGTATTGACCAATATTTTTTTATGAAAAAGGAAAGTTCTAATGAGTTGAAATTATTTAATTTTTATATGGAATCTAAGCATTCAAACAAAAGCTTAACGGCCATCGCCTAAATGCTTTAGAGCAACTTGTACAAGTACGTACAAACCCCTCTTGATTCATCCATTATAAACTAAATTCGATTTGATTAAAAAACGTTTTGTAGAGAAAGGTGAGACAAATCGAATTTTAAGGATCTTTAATGGAATCAAAGCATTCAAACAAAAGCTTAACGGCCATCGCCTAAATGCTTTAGAGCAACTTGTACAAGTACGTACAAACCCCTCTTGATTCATCCATTATAGATCGAATTCGATTTGATTATTTTTAAAGAAAACATTGGAATTTTGAAAGTGAGGAAGGAGCATTTTTTTAAGAAGACGCTTGGTGTTGACCAAGATTTTTATTATGACATGTTTGAGTATAAAGTGTAACGGGAAAGAAACTTGATGTTGATCAAGTGTTTGAAGTTATATTAAAACTGATTGATATTATCGCATATGCATTTCATCTTAATTAGAAAGGAATAAAGTCTAAAGTGAATGGCGAGAGAAAAATAATAATCAAACACAAGATCAAGCATACGAGAATATGACAAACAAATTGTACAACAATTCTAGCAAGATTATTTATAAGAGATAAGGAACTTAAAGAAAATATTTTTTGATCATTCGAAATGTTTTTTGAAAGAAATTTCGAACGTACATCTAAAGACATAATATTTTTTTTGTCTCTTTAATTTGATAAATAAGAAAGGAAAATTAAATATATTTTTGTGATTTTTTTGTTTTATCATTTTTCAATAACAACAAAATTATTAAATAAAAAAACTAAACAAGGATGATGTATATGGGCCAAGGTGTCATACCCCGAAATTTGCCCGATCAAATCCGCGTCTTTTAATTCATCAAGGGTCGAAATTAAGAGTCATGGGGTTTGACATTCCTATTGTCAAACCCACCCTCTTATAAAATACCCTGAATTAAAATGGGATTAAAATTAGAAGGTACTCGGGCCCGGTCATTTGGCTCATCTATCTCATTTTTTGGGGTTTTTAGTAACTATAATTTATTTCATATATTTAATCATTTTTATTCAACTTACCATTTACTTTTTACTATTATTAATATTATTATTAGGAGTATTATTTATTAATTTTGATAATATTATTAAGATTAATGTTAGGATTAATTAGGCTTATTATTATAATTAGGTTTTAGTAAACATATATATTAGAATTATTTTTGTTAATTTTAGTGTTAGTATTATTGGGTTTAATTGATTTTTGGGGTTAATTGGGTACTAAGCCCATTAATAAAAAACTAGGATATGCATTATAAAAAAAGATAACAAGAGAAAAGGGGGGCCGAAAGAAGGTTGGAGAAGGAGGAAATCCTTATTTTTATAAGGGTGGCTGCCGAATCACAAGAAAGAGGGGGAGAGATCCTAATTTTCCCGCTCCCAGACAAGTCTTGTTTGACTTTTCAACCGGTACGGCGGGAGATATACAATTATACAACAAGAATGCCTCGTACCACCACTAGTGTTCTTCACTCACGTTGATATCATATAGATACACAAAAACATTTTGTATTTTTTCTCTTTGCAACCAAACAATAACTATCAATCAAGGTTACATTAATAAGAATTGCATAAAGTATTGTTTATTCTGGGTGACTACTGTGTATTAGAGATGCATATTATTGTGTTCACCATAAGGGCTTAGAAGGCACAACAACTTCTCAGAAACCGCCGGCAAAAACACCGCTCCAATCACTACCGCGAAGACGATTCAAGAACATAGCTTCCAGCCACTACAACAGCGACGACATCACCAGATCTCTGCACAATCCACAACGAACCTTCATATCAAATACGGTGCACAGAGGGTTGGATCGGAGAGGGAGAAGATTAGAAGAGGGTTGAATCGAAGAAGGAGAGGATCAAAAACTTCACCAATTCGGTTTTGAAGATCTTCGATTTATTGGGGTTATTGTTGCTTTGCCATGTCGTGAATGTTTCCCCTTTGAATTTGAGTTTGGTTGTCACGACTTATGGTAAGATGCAGTTGTTCATTTGAGTTGAGAAGATGAAACCATGTAAGTAGGAGAAGAAGAGGCACATATGTGGTTGTTGTTCAGAAAGGACCGAAATAGGAGAAAGGGCCTGGGCGCGTTGGATTTTGTTTAAGTTCTGGGCAATTTAAGTTTCCTATATTTTGTCTTCTGTTGATACCACTAACGAAGCAGCGCAAGTGGCCCAGTGGTGCAAACGTGTGTTCAATACTATCAAGCGCAGTGGCAGGGGATCGATTCCTGCTCCCTGCAAGTTATTTTGGTAATTTTCTTTGGTAAGCTTCAGCTGCAGATCCGGTACTCCCTCTCACACATTCAATTACGGAGTACTATCAATATTGACCAATGGATCGATGCTGCCATCAAATCTAAGGTTCCAGCATGCACTCTTACCATACTCCATCAATAAGCTGCGCACAGGATTCTTCCTCCAGATTCCTTTTAAATATTTTATTATCTATTCTTTTCTTTTTTTTCTCTCATAAGTAATTGATTTAAATTAATTAATAGGTTATTAGTTTTTATTATAAGTTTAGAATATATAATTAGGATTAGGGTTATATTATTTAGGATTTTTCCGATTACTTCGATTACATCGATTTAATTTATTTAATTAGTTCTAATTATTAAATTACAAAAAAAAACCCTAGAAAGTTAGTAATGCATTAGGGTTTGCCCAGTCCCACTGCCATTTGGCAAAACATTTACCCTTAATTAATTCTCTTCTCGACCCGACTAAATCTATTAGTCGCATTAGGCAAGAGATAAAAAATTACAAGATTAAAATACATTTAATTTGCTGCCCGCGACGATCGAACCTATCGATTTGAGTAACCAGCGATGCCCCATTAATCCGTTAGCTATACTGATCAAATCTATTGATCATCGCATTTAACAGTGACATATCAAATCAGGGTGGTACGCCCAAAATATTCAAAACGCTTCAAATCAAAATACGGATTTTCATCCTTATTCAAAAACTACAATAGGCCATTCAAAAAGCCTTAAAACTACTTCATCTCAAATTCAAATTCAAAGGCGTACAACCTTGTGCCCGAACTACGTTGACTCTGATTCTCCCTAAGGAGATACGTAGGCACTTGGATAATCAAGGCGAGTCCCCCTCCCTAAAATCTCAATTCACTTAAAATCTCAATTTTTGCCCTCTTCACTTCTTTAGCTATTATCCTAAATATTTTAGCCATAAGCCTTAACCTTAGATATAAACCTTAGGAAAGGGTTGAGGGTGCCTAACACCTTCCCTCGACCTGATTATAATAACTTACCCCGATCTCTAAACTACGTAGGGTTTCCTATTCGCCCTTCAGAATAGGTGGCGACCCTAAAAAGCTAATTTTTAGGACAGGTTGCTACAGCTGGCGACTCTGCTGGGGATAACTATAATGGTGAATTATTATGCTCCTAAGGCTTGGCAGGGTTTAGGTTTCTTGGTAAATCATTTAGGTTTTTGGCGAACTTTTTAGGGTTTGGCTAATTCGCCATTTTTGGGGTTTATTTATTTTTATAAATATTTAAACTTGTATCTTATTTATTTATTTATTTATTTATATTTTCATCTATTTACGTCAGTTTAAATAAATATCTATTTATTTAAATATTTGCTGTTAATGCATTTTCTGAATCATGAGCAGCCGGATTTTGAGGTTAGTTTTTTAAATATTTAAATTTAATTTAATTTATTTATTTGCAGCCTTAAATTACCGCAACGTTTTTCCAGTAATTTAAATATTTATTTAATTGTTGTTTTACTGTATATTTGGGATATATAAATTGCTGTTAAGCCTAAGCGTGGGAATTATATTTAAGACTAGAGGGGAATTACATCGCCTACGAGTCTTATTATAATTCCACTCAGAGTGGGTTGAATATCCGGAAAGGTCTGATACGAGGCTTAACCTTGTTGAGGGCTGGACTTGGTATTTGGCTGATCTCTCTGGGAACCTACCCATAAAACTCGAACCTCATGGATAAAATGAGTTGTTCTAAAATCCAAAGAGACAGAAAGTCTCGGCGGCTACGAACGACCCCATGAGACCTTCTAGAACATACCAATGGGAAGGGTAGGCACCCTAAGCCGCTACGTCGAACCTATGAACCTAGGGCTTATATGCTTACGTGCTTATTATATATGCAATTTATATACTGCGAATGTCTTGCTTCTAATTTTGCAGGTATTCTTACGCACTCCCTGGCCTGCAGGGACTCTAATTTCGAGACCATGACCTTCCCACGAAGGGCATCTTCGTTTACGCACGTTGATTGGCCTCTCGATGGCCATGAGACCTAGTGTCTGTCATGAACGGTCACTCCACGCTTGCATCTACGCACTCCCTAGCCTGTAGGGACTTCCCCTTTTACATCTTGGTATTCTTACAACTACGAGAACCTTCCCACGAAGGACATCTTTGTTTACGCACGTCGATTGGCCTCTCGATGGCCATGCGATCCAGTGACTATTTTGAACAGTCACCATGTGCTTACATCTACGTGTTCCCTAGCCCGTAGGGATTATATTTCTAAAATCGCGTCTTTTGTACGAAGGACATCTTTGTTAGCATACGTCAATTGGCCTCTCGATGGCCATGCGATTCGGTGACTATCTTGAACGGTCACCCAGTGCTTACAACTACGTATCCCCTAGCCGGTAGGGATTCTATTTCTTAAAAAAAATCATCACATCCCTCATACGAAGGACAACTTCATTAGCATGCGTTCGATTGGCCTCTCGATGGCTATGAGATCTAGTGACTGTCCTGAACGGTCACTCCCTGCTTGTTTCCGCGCACCCTCTAACTTGTAGGGTTTTGGATTTCCATCTATACATCTTTCATCCCCTAGTCTGTAGGGATTTCTCTCCATCCGATATCGTCCTTAGACAAGTTGTGTTCCACACAGATAACCTTCCCACCAAGGACAACTTCATTGATACACGTTGATCGGCCTCTCGATGGCCATGAGACTTGGTAACTGTCTTGAACGGTCACAAGCCGCTACCTTCTACATACTCCCTAATCTAAGGGATTTCACTAGGGTCTAATGTCGCCTCTAATGCTATCCCTAATATTATACATCACACATCTGCATCGCATACAAGGAGTTACAATACAAGGAGTCCCTCGCATACGCATACATTTGCATTTCCATGCATTCATAAATTCACATTTGCATTTCTATCTTCGCCTGCACCCACGCTTTTCGTGCTAGCCGATTTCCCGAGACTCATGGAGAAAAATCAAAGGATCATAAACTACGGAGAAAGGAGGATTAATTAATGAGAATGAGCTTGGTCTCACAAAAGGAAAAAAGGTTGCCTTTCATCATGCCAGTTACATGTCCCTGCCTTTTTCATAACAAGATTGTAAATCCAATGAAGGTTGTCATCGAGCAAGGATTAGTTCAACAAAGAAGTTCCCTCATAGATACACTCAAGATGTATCTAGTCATAAAGGGGTTCATCTTAGAACATATCCAACTTACAAGGACGCTCTACGATAACCTGGGGGCAAGGGTTTGTCCAACTGGGGCAAAATCCTAAACAAAGATGCATAACTACGATGGAGGGAAGGCGACCTGTGTTAACTCCACACCAAGGGGAAAAAGGGTCATAGGTTCTCTCTATCCATCTACAAACTCTGGAGTTTACAAACGGTGTGATACTTGTTAGAACAAGATTTGTTCTTATCAATTATCTTAGTTTTGATGATAACAATAATATGAATTTTGCTTAAGATAATATGGTACTCTAATCCAATGCAATTTCCTTTTCAGGAAATATATAAAGAGTACGCATAATTCAGCGCTCAGAAGTTGTGTCTCAAATGGTTCAGCATGCAACATCAGAACATGGTCTGGCAAGACATCAGAAGATGGTCGAAGCAGAATCAGAACATGGGTCTATGAAAGCATCAGAAGAACATGAGATCAGAAGCACTGAAGATCAGAAGATGGTATCACGCTCAGAAGCACTTCAAGGTCAGAAGATCAGAAGATGCTATGCACCAAGCTGTTTGACTCTGATGATATTCAAACGTCGTATTCACAAACATCAGATCAGAAGGAAGTACACGTGGCAGACTACGCTGACTGACAAAAGGAACGTTAAAGCTACTAAAGGCTACGTCAGTAGACACAGCGTGAACAAGGCTCGAGGTAGTTGACAAAAGCGTATAACATTAAATGCAAAGCTGTACGGAACACGCAAAGCATTAAATGCATTCAACGGTCATCTTCTCAACGCCTATAAATATGAAGTTCTGATGAGAAGCAAGGTTAACGATTTCGCACCAATTCAATTCAAATCAACTTGCTGAAACGCTGTTCAAATCTAAACTCAGAATCTTCATCTTCATCAAAGCTCACTACATTGCTGTTGTAATATTTTAGTGAGATTAAGCTTAAACTGTAAGAGAAATATCACAGTTGTGATTATCGCTTTTAAGAAGCATTTGTAAACTCTTGAATAGATTACATTAAGTTGTAAGGAACTAGAGTGATCGTGTTGATCAGTATACTCTAGGAAGTCTTAGCAGTTGGCTGAGCAGGAAGTCTTGGCAGTTGGCTGAGCAGAAAGTCTTAGGAGTGAACTAAGCCTAGAGTGATCGTGTTGATCAGTAGACTCTAGAAAAAGTCTTAGGAGTGAACTAAGCAGTTGTTCCTGGAGTGATCAGGTTGTGATCAGAAGACTCTGGAAGACTTAGTTGCGGCTAAGTGGAAAACCATTGTAATCCGTGCGATTAGTGGATTAAATCCTCAGTTGAGGTAAATCATCTCTGCGGGGGTGGACTGGAGTAGCTTCGTTAACAGCGAACCAGGATAAAAATAATTGTGCAATTTATTTTTATCGTCCAAGATTTTAAGTCACACTTATTCAATCCCCCCCTTTCTAAGTGTTTTTCTATCCTTCAATTGGCATCAGAGCGCCGGTTCTAAGGTGCAAGCACTTAACCGTGTTTAGAAAAGATTCAGGAAGAGAAAAACGCTTCATTTAAAAGATGGTTGATGAAAGTGAAAGGACTACACCTACACCTGCATCTACATCTGGCTCTGCTGAGCAATACAACGGTAACAATGGTTATACTAGACCGCCGGTATTTGATGGTGAAAACTTTGAATACTGGAAAGATAAACTGGAAAGTTACTTTCTGGGTCTAGATGGTGATCTATGGGATCTTCTGATGGATGGTTACAAACATCCAGTAAATGCCAGAGGCGTGAAGCTGTCAAGGCAAGAAATGAATGATGATCAAAAGAAGCTTTTCAGGAATCATCATAAATGTAGAACTGTTTTGCTGAATGCTATCTCTCATGCTGAGTATGAGAAGATATCTAACAGGGAAACGGCCTATGACATATATGAGTCCTTGAAAATGACTCATGAAGGAAATGCTCAAGTCAAGGAGACAAAAGCTCTAGCCTTAATCCAGAAGTATGAAGCCTTCAAGATGGAGGATGATGAAGACATTGAAAAGATGTTTTCGAGATTTCAAACTCTGACTGCTGGATTGAGAGTTCTTGACAAAGGATACACCAAGGCGGATCACGTAAAGAAGATCATCAGAAGCTTACCCAGAAGATGGGGTCCTATGGTGACTGCATTCAAGATTGCAAAGAATCTGAATGAAGTTTCTCTGGAAGAGCTTATCAGCGCCTTGAGAAGTCATGAGATTGAGTTGGACGCAAATGAGCCTCAAAAGAAAGGTAAGTCTATTGCATTAAAATCAAATATCAAGAAATGCACTAACGCTTTTCAGGCTAGAGAAGAAGATCCTGAAGAATCAGAATCTGAAGAAGAAGATGAACTGTCCATGATTTCCAGAAGGCTAAATCAACTCTGGAAGACCAAGCAAAGGAAGTTCAGAGGCTTCAGAAGTTCAAGGAAATTTGAACGTGGAGAATCTTCTGATGACAGAAGATCTGACAAGAAGAAGGTCATGTGCTACGAATGCAATGAGCCTGGACACTACAAGAATGAATGTCCAAATCTTCAGAAGGAAAGTCCCAAGAAGAAGTTTCATAAGAAGAAAGGTCTTATGGCAACCTGGGATGAGTCAGAAGATGATTCAGAAGATGAGCAGGCCAACTGTGCGCTGATGGCGACAGAAGATGACGGATCAGAATCTACATCAGAATCAGATTCTGAAGAGGTATTTTCTGAACTTACTAGAGATGAGTTAGTTTCCGGATTAACTGAACTTCTGGAATCCAAGTCTCAGATTTGTATTAAATACAAAAAGCTGAAAAAGCTATTTGAATTTGAAACAAAGAGGCTTGAGTTGGAGAATTCTGAATTAAAAGAAAAACTTTTAAAATTATCCAATAATGTTGGATCTCCCTCTGATTCAGAAAAATCCACTCCCAGTCTGAACCATATTCTGAAAGAATATGATTTAAGTTTCAGAAAGTTCTTATCTAGAAGTATTGGCAGAAGTCAGCTAGCTTCTATGATATATGCTGTGTCTGGAAACAAAAGAGTTGGCATTGGTTATGAGGGTGAAATCCCATACAAACTTGAACCTGTTGATGAGATGAAAATCACATACAAACCATTGTATGATCAGTTCAAGTATGGCCACTCACATGATATTAGGCACACTTCACATGCACAAAGTTTTCACATTACACACACTAAGAAGCATGTGACACAACCTAGGAAATATCATGAAACTCACATTAAGAATTATCATGCTGTTCCTCCTATTGCTTACAATGCTAAATCCAAGTTCAAACAGAACTTGAGAAAATCTAACAAGAAAGGACCCAAGAAAATGTGGGTACCTAAGGATAAGATTATTCCTATTGCAGATATCCTTGGCTGCAAGAAGGACAAAGCACAACATGTCATGGTACCTGGACTCTGGATGCTCGCGACACATGACAGGAAGAAGGTCTATGTTCCAAGACCTGGTGCTTAAGTCTGGAGGAGAAGTCAAATTCGGAGGAGATCAGAAGGGCAAGATAATTGGCTCTGGAACTATAAAGTCTGGTAACTCTCCTTCCATCTCTAATGTACTTCTTGTAGAAGGATTAACTCATAACCTCTTATCTATCAGTCAATTAAGTGACAACGGTTATGATATAATCTTTAATCAAGAGTCCTGCAAGGCTGTAAATCAGAAGGATGGCTCAATCCTATTTACAGGCAAGAGGAAGAACAACATTTATAAGACAGATCTGCAAGATCTTATGAGTCAGAAGGTGACTTGTCTTATGTCTGTTTCTGAAGAGCAGTGGGTCTGGCACAGGAGATTAGGTCATGCTAGTTTGAGAAAGATTTCTCAGATTAACAAACTGAATCTGGTCAGAGGACTCCCTAATCTGAAATTCCAATCAGATGCTCTTTGTGAAGCATGTCAGAAGGGCAAGTTCTCCAAACCTGCATTCAAGTCTAAGAATGTTGTTTCTACCTCAAGGCCATTAGAACTCTTGCACATTGATCTGTTTGGACCAGTCAAAACAGCATCTGTAAGAGGAAAGAAATATGGATTAGTCATCGTAGATGATTATAGCCGCTGGACATGGGTAAAATTCTTAAAACACAAGGATGAGACTCATTCAGTGTTCTTTGATTTCTGCATTCAGATTCAATCTGAAAAAGAGTGTAAAATCATAAAGGTCAGAAGTGATCATGGTGGTGAATTTGAGAACAAATCCTTTGAAGAATTCTTCAAAGAAAATGGTATTGCCCATGATTTCTCTTGTCCTAGAACTCCACAGCAAAATGGGGTTGTAGAACGAAAGAATAGGACTCTGCAAGAAATGGCCAGAACCATGATCAATGAAACCAATATGGCTAAGCATTTCTGGGCAGAAGCAATAAACACTGCATGCTATATTCAGAATAGAATCTCTATCAGACCTATTCTAAATAAGACTCCCTATGAATTGTGGAAGAATAGAAAGCCCAACATTTCATATTTCCATCCTTTTGGATGTGTATGCTTTATTCTGAACACTAAAGATCATCTTGGTAAGTTTGATTCCAAAGATCAAAAGTGTTTTCTTCTTGGATATTCTGAACGCTCAAAAGGCTACAGAGTATACAATACTGAAACATTGGTTGTAGAAGAATCAATCAATATCAGGTTTGATGATAAGCTTGGTTCTGAAAAACCAAAGCAGTTTGATAATTTTGCAGGTTATGATATTGACATATCAGAAGTTGTTGAGCCAAGAAGCAACGCATCAGAAGCAGAACCTCTCAGAAGCAAAGAATCGGAAGATCAAGTATCAGCTTCTCTGGAGGATCTAAGCATTTCTGAAGAACCATCTGTCAGAAGATCATCCAGACTCATCTCTGGTCATTCAGAAGATGTCATTCTTGGAAAGAAGGATGATCCAATCAGAACAAGAGCATTCCTTAGAAACAATGCAGACTGTCAATTAGGTCTTGTATCTTTGATCGAGCCAACTTCTGTTGATCATGCTCTAGAAGGTCCAGACTGGATAATTGCTATGCAAGAAGAACTAAATCAGTTTACAAGGAATGATGTTTGGGATCTTGTTCCTAGACCAGATGAATTCAATATAATCGGTACAAAATGGGTCTTCAGAAACAAGCTCAGTGAGAAAGGTGAAGTGGTAAGAAACAAAGCCAGACTGGTGGCTCAGGGTTATAGTCAGCAAGAAGGGATTGACTACACAGAAACCTTTGCACCAGTGGCCAGGTTAGAATCTATTCGTCTATTAATTTCTTTTGCCACTCAACATAACATCACTCTCTATCAGATGGATGTTAAGAGTGCCTTCTTAAATGGTTATATAGATGAAGAAGTTTATGTCCATCAACCTCCTGGTTTTGAAGACTCTATGTCTCCTAATCATGTTTTTAAACTTAAGAAATCATTATATGGATTGAAACAGGCTCCCAGAGCTTGGTATGAACGCTTAAGTTCTTTCCTTCTGGATAATGGTTTCACTAGAGGAAAAGTGGACACTACTCTCTTTTGTAAAACCTTTAAAAAGGATATTTTAATTTGTCAAATATATGTAGATGATATTATTTTTGGAACATCTAATGCTACACTTGGAAAGGAGTTTGCTAAGTCTATGCAGGCTGAGTTTGAAATGAGCATGATGGGAGAACTCAAGTATTTCCTCGGAATACAAATAAATCAAACATCAGAAGGAACGTATGTTCACCAAACCAAGTATGTGAAGGAACTTCTGAAGAAGTTTAATCTTCTGGACTGCAAAGAAGCCAAAACTCCTATGCATCCAACATGCATCCTAGGTAAGGATGAGGTAAGTAAGAAGGTAGATCAGAAGTTATACAGAGGTATGATTGGATCTCTTCTATATCTGACTGCTTCTAGACCTGACATTCTGTTCAGTGTTTGTTTGTGTGCTAGATTCCAATCAGATCCTAGAGAATCTCATTTAACTGCTGTTAAGAGAATTCTAAGGTATCTGAAAGGTACTACTAATGTTGGTTTAGTTTACAGAAAATCTAAAGAATACAACTTAGTAGGATTCTGCGATGCTGACTATGCTGGAGACAGAATTGAAAGAAAAAGTACTTCAGGAAGTTGCCAATTTCTTGGAAGTCATTTGATCTCCTGGTACAGCAAGAAGCAAGCAACTATTGCTCTATCAACAACAGAAGCAGAATATGTCGCTGCTGCTGGTTGTAGTACACAGATGCTCTGGATGAAGAGTCAGTTAGAAGATTATCAGATATTTGAGAGTAACATTCCTATATTCTGTGATAATACTTCTGCTATATGTTTATCTAAGAATCCTATTCTTCATTCAAAAGCTAAACATATTGAGATAAAACATCATTTCATAAGGGACTATGTTCAGAAGGGTGTTATTTCTTTAAACTTTGTTGATACAGACCATCAATGGGCTGATATCTTTACAAAACCCCTGGCTGAAGATAGGTTTAAGTTCATTCTGAAGAACATCAGTATGGATTTATGCCCAGAATGAGAAGATGAGAAGTTCTCATGTATGAGTATCTTCTGAAATGAATGTGGAACATTTTTTTTAATCAGAAGTTCTGATTGAATTCTTTTAGAAATTATGATTCGGTTATTACTAACGTTTCATTGTCTAAGTTGATTCAGAACCTCTTTTAAAGCAAAACAGCTGTTACGCTTTATCTCGGGATGGTAAACCTGTCGTTACTATTCATGGATAAGCGCGCGTGCAGTTGAAGGGACGCCGACCATAGGTAACTGTGCTAGTCACCTCATTTGTCTTTATTATCTCTCCTCACGTCACGTAACATTAAATGCTAGTCATCATTCATTTCTTTTTATTTTCTTTTAAATACTCTTCAAAATGGTTTTTGGTTTCCTATCTCGTTGCATTCCTCACAAAGTTTGTCTCTCTCTCTCTTCCATATCAAACTCTACCTGTTCATTTTTTTCTGCAAACCCATCATGAATTCTTCATCAAGCCCAGGAAATAATGAAAATGATAAAAACAACAAACGAAAAGCTGTTGAAACATCACCTTCCAAACCCAAAAAGATCAAAATCACCTATGATCCTCTCAAGGTGAATCCTTTCGAAGCAATGTTGTCTGGAAACTATTCTAGACGTGTGTTTCATCCTCCTGGTGAAAGCCCTCCATCATCTCCATCTTCTTCCTCATCTTTCGACCTTCAAGACTCAGCTTTCTCTGATCTTTCCTCTCCCTTAATCTCTTCTGAAGACATCTCTTCATCTTCACCCGCTGAGGATGTTGTCTCTGGTAAAGGTGGTGGAAGATCTGCTGCAGGACCAAGTCTCCCTGATCCCTCGCCTGAAAGCCCTAGAAGCAGTCAATGAGGCGTTTCACTTCTTCATGGCATGCTGGCACAGCCGTGGTCTTAGCTAGGGTCCTAGGATTTGGTCTCAGTAGTTTTATTTTTTCTTTGTTGCACATCTTTTGTAATCCTTTTCTGATTTATCAATGAAAAAGTTTCTTTGTGTTTTCCATTCCAATGTTTTCTATTTGCCTTATACATCTGAATCTTTTGAAATATTCTTTTTGATGTTATGACAAAAAGGGGGAGAAAGATAAATGATAAATGATTTGATTAAATCTATCAGTTGCTGGTAAAGGCTCCCACACATTCACTAACAAGAACTTGCAAGTTCTATATGGTTTAAGTGTTTTGCAGGTACAGAGAAGTGAAGAAAATCTTCAAGAAGCAAACACAAGAAGCAAAACCATGGAAACTGAAGCAAGCTGAGTGCTGTCAAGCTTCAGAGATCAGAAGCAAGAAAGAAGAATGAATCAGAAGCACTGATAATAGAATTTGAACATCATGTCTATCCTGTTCTGACAAAATTCTATCTGCTCTGATACATATAATGTTATGGCTCTGATACATTATTTGCTCTGATACACGTTTTTAGCCTAAATGCTCTGATACATTTGGCTCTGATATATATCATGTATTTGAATATACATTTTATGTTCTAACTCGTTCATGCTGACTTTTGTCGTTTAGTTTTTGTTCTGTAACATTTCAGGATATAGAGATGCTCTGATGATGCTCTGGTACATTCAACAATGTTCTGATACAAATCTAGCATGAAGTGATGTTGATAGACATTCAAAGTTCTGAAGCTATCCGAGGGAAGCAGAAATCAGAAAATGTGAATGTCCCAAAAGATCCAGTAATTCAAGTTCTGAAGCTGTCCTGAATGGAAGCAGAAGTCAGAAGCTGTGAGTGTTCTAAGGATCTAAAGAAATTCAAGTTCTGAAGCTGTCCAATGGAAGCAGAAGTCAGAAGCTATGAATTCTCTGAAGGCAGAAGCTTATATGATCGTCTCTACCGAAATAATCAGGGAAGTCTTTTATCAAAGTTCTTCGAGTATTTATTTCAGGGGGAGATTATTTATCTCAGGGGGAGATTGTTAATCTCAGGGGGAGACATATTCATATGCTTATGCTATAGCTGTGTAATTTGTCTTTTGCCGTCTACTCTTTCTGATCGCAAATTCATATCATTTATATATGTTTTTGTCATCATCAAAAAGGGGGAGATTGTTAGAACAAGATTTGTTCTTATCAATTATCTTAGTTTTGATGATAACAATAATATGAATTTTGCTTAAGATAATATGGTACTCTAATCCAATGCAATTTCCTTTTCAGGAAATATATAAAGAGTACGCATAATTCAGCGCTCAGAAGTTGTGTCTCAAATGGTTCAGCATGCAACATCAGAACATGGTCTGGCAAGACATCAGAAGATGGTCGAAGCAGAATCAGAACATGGGTCTATGAAAGCATCAGAAGAACATGAGATCAGAAGCACTGAAGATCAGAAGATGGTATCACGCTCAGAAGCACTTCAAGGTCAGAAGATCAGAAGATGCTATGCACCAAGCTGTTTGACTCTGATGATATTCAAACGTCGTATTCACAAACATCAGATCAGAAGGAAGTACACGTGGCAGACTACGCTGACTGACAAAAGGAACGTTAAAGCTACTAAAGGCTACGTCAGTAGACACAGCGTGAACAAGGCTCGAGGTAGTTGACAAAAGCGTATAACATTAAATGCAAAGCTGTACGGAACACGCAAAGCATTAAATGCATTCAACGGTCATCTTCTCAACGCCTATAAATATGAAGTTCTGATGAGAAGCAAGGTTAACGATTTCGCACCAATTCAATTCAAATCAACTTGCTGAAACGCTGTTCAAATCTAAACTCAGAATCTTCATCTTCATCAAAGCTCACTACATTGCTGTTGTAATATTTTAGTGAGATTAAGCTTAAACTGTAAGAGAAATATCACAGTTGTGATTATCGCTTTTAAGAAGCATTTGTAAACTCTTGAATAGATTACATTAAGTTGTAAGGAACTAGAGTGATCGTGTTGATCAGTATACTCTAGGAAGTCTTAGCAGTTGGCTGAGCAGGAAGTCTTGGCAGTTGGCTGAGCAGAAAGTCTTAGGAGTGAACTAAGCCTAGAGTGATCGTGTTGATCAGTAGACTCTAGAAAAAGTCTTAGGAGTGAACTAAGCAGTTGTTCCTGGAGTGATCAGGTTGTGATCAGAAGACTCTGGAAGACTTAGTTGCGGCTAAGTGGAAAACCATTGTAATCCGTGCGATTAGTGGATTAAATCCTCAGTTGAGGTAAATCATCTCTGCGGGGGTGGACTGGAGTAGCTTCGTTAACAGCGAACCAGGATAAAAATAATTGTGCAATTTATTTTTATCGTCCAAGATTTTAAGTCACACTTATTCAATCCCCCCCTTTCTAAGTGTTTTTCTATCCTTCAATACTATCCTAAAAAAAAGAGCAAAAGAGGTTCAGTCAAAGGAAACTCATGAAGTTCCGATACGACGAAAACCCACCGCTAACAATTTATTCCCGACAGGTTTGACGTGCCCAAGGAAAATTCGAGGTTGCCCTTACTTCTACAAGTCTAAATAGCTAAGGAGTAAAACAAGGTCAATGGATCTACAAAGGAGATTTTCCCTAGGATCAATAGGTGTTTACCATGCTCAGAATTTCAACCCCTACGATCACTAAGTGTTACTCAAGATAAAAGTTGTACCTTCGGATTAGCAATTCTAATGGGATGACCATGCAGGTTTTGGAGTCAATTCATTCGCTCACTACTACGACTTTCCACTCGCGCACTTCTATTCTATTTTCAATTTCAAATTTAGGATTATTAACAAACTTAAGGGAGAATGAAGAATACAAATAACTAAGTCCAGCTAAATATATGCTTTCAAGGTAAGACCGAACCGACGATGTACATGCATTGTTTCAATTCCTAAACAGTGGAGATATAAGGATGTTAATCCCTCGTTACCCCCTCGAGCCAGGAGTTGGAGTTTGTTTCTACTTTTCAAATCAACCTTGATTTTAACCAGGGGCAGGGTAGATTTCAATTAATTCAATGTCGTGTCTTGGTTGTTAAGAGAATCCGTCAATCCAAGTAAGGTTCAAGCATAAGGTTCAAGCATATGTTCTTCCTCGCATTCATCCAAGATTGAGGAAGCAATGGAGATAACATTCACAACATCTTCTTCCTCAATACATCATTCAAGATCGAGGACGTATCAAAGATGAAGCTTGCAAATCAAAGTCATGGCAGTCACAATATTCAAAATCCAAAGATCAAACGGAGCATTCAAAAAAAAAGGAGGAAAACGCCCGCTAAGTCAAAATGAAAATTCCATGAAAGAAAATAAAATGACTTAGGCAAAAATTAGGGCATCCCGATGGATCAAATTCAAAGGAATTGGTTCACGCAAAAATAAGGGATAAAAACAAAACAAAGGCGAAACAACAAAGGATAATCTTGTGACTGCCAAATCATCGAAGCTCCTCATAAACACTTGGACCTTTACGACAATTTTCATCGGTGCTTGGATCTCTACTAAAGCTTCTGCTCAACATAACGACTGAAACGACTCTCTTGCCAACAAAGCACATTCATTGGATTAGGCGAATCTTTAGGATCTGGAGAACATCGAGGAGAAAGGGGTGGGATAAATAAATTTTTGAGCCTTATATCCATTGTTCTTAAAACATAAACCAGGCCAAGTTACAACATTTAAAAGTCCTAATTGAGGCAAGGTTAACTACGAAAGCATATCAAGCATGATTTTATTATACTGACTCCTAGGTTTGTTAAAACTATTTCTAACCACTACACTTCTTCAAGCATTCATCATCCAGTCCTAATTCATAACGAACTTCGATTTCAAAACTTGCATATGCATCGCATTGGAGTTACTTCTCGAAGGGTACAACGCCATCTACGAATACACACTTAGCATTGAGGAAATCTCGAATTTGGTTTAATCAAAGGTAATCATTTCTAATAAAGACTCTTAAGTGGGGGGAACCACATCTAGGGGGTTCTCCTAAACAGGGGCAAAAATTTCAAGGATCACAGGGGCATGCAATCGAACATCCTATTGACTAGGGGCATTCATCCTAAGGATCAATCGACTTGGGGTCACATCTCGAAGCAATAGCAATCAGGGGCATGTCAAAACATGGGAAGAATTCAAATTCAGAAGGATAGAAGACTATGGACAACCTTCCATAATCTGGAAATCAAGGGCATACCCTTTAATCTAAACGTCGAAGCACACGACAAGGTTATTTCTCGGGGCACTTCCTTCATGGCTTGGAGATCATAGGCATCTTTTTCCACTAAACATTGGGGCATGGGGTATCAAACCCATAAGGTGAACAATTCAAAGGTTAAAGGTGTGGAGAGCCCCGAAAGGTTAAAGGCATACAGAATCTCGAAAGAGGTGGAGAGTTCCAAAAAAGGTGAAGGTGTGGAGAATTACATAACGTGAATCTTTCAAAGGTTAAAGGTGTGGAGAATCCCGGAAGGTTAAAGGTGTGGAAAACCTCGAGAGGTTAAAAGTGTGGAGAACCTCCAAAGGTTAAAGGTGTAGTGATCCTCGAAAAGGTTAAAGGTACGAATTGCAAAAAGGTGAAAGACATGGAGGACTTCGAAAATTCAAAGGTGTGGAGTAATTCAAAAGAGCCAAACTGGGGCAAGACGCACGGCAAAAGGAAAAGGAGTTCTCACACTTTACAACCTCGAACCAATCTCTCTCCTAACTACAATCATCAAAGTTCAAAAGTAGGTAGTGGGAAATCGCGCTATCATCCAACAACCTTACAACTTTAGCAAGCTATATACGCTCTTGGTTACCAACAACCTAGCATTGGAGCATCATGCAAATACATAAATCATGCATTACATACATGGGTTGATACATTACACCTCTTCAGGTAGCCTTCTTTAAGACAGTCTTTTTCTAGGAACCTTTTCAGGTAGTCTTCTTTAAGACATTCTCTTTCCAGAAACCTCTTCAGGTAGTCTTCTTTAAGACAGTCTTTTTCTAAGAACCTTTCTAGGTAGTGTTTGCTAAGACGAGCGTCGTCATTTCCGAAAATATTTTCAGATAGTCTTCTTTAGGACAAACATTCACATCCATTCCAAAAAACCTTTTCAGGTAGTCTTACAGAAGACATTACTTCGTTCCACTCATTACATCAACCAAACATATACATAAGCATAAGCATTACCCGCATACATAAACATTGTCAAGCCAACATAAGCATAGCCGTGGTGTAGGTGAAAATATGGTTTAAACAGGCTCAATAAGGAGATAAAATCTTAGGATTGACATCAGCATACATACATACGCATTAGCATATGCATATCATCTAGTGCATTCAAATACTACGAAAGCCTAGTTTCCAACCCTCGTGTTGTGATTGGTGTATTTTCCGACCCACGTGTCGTGAGTTTCCAACCCTCGTGTTGTGACAGGTGTGTTTTCCGACCCTCGAGTCGTGAGTTTCTAAACATATCGTTTCCTTTCCGACCCTCGAGTCATGAATATTTGGCATGCTACTTTCTCCGACCCTCGAGTCGTGAGTCTCCAAACAGGTGAATCTTTTTCATGCAGGTACGCTTGTCAGAACCATGGCAGGAAATTCCTTTGATACAGGTAAGTTTGCTAGAACTATAGAAAATGATCTCTTCTCATACAGATACGCTTGTCAGAACCATGGAAGGTAATTCCAAATGGTGCAGGTGAGTTTGCAATAACCCTCGCAAATGATCCTAATGGTGCAGGTGAGTTTGCGATAACCCTCGCAAATGATCCTATCGGTGCAGGTGAGTTTGTGATAACCCTCGCAAATAATCCTAATGGTGCAGGTAAGTTTGCGATAACCCTCGCAAATGATCCTATTGGTGCAGGTGAGTTTGCGATAACCCTCGCAAATGATCCTATTGGTGCAGGTGAGTTTGCGATAACCCTCGCAAATGATCCTATTGGTGCAGGTGAGTTTGCGATAACCCTCGCAAATGATCCTATTGGTGCAGGTGAGTTTGCGATAACCCTCGCAGATGATCCTATTGGTGCAGGTGAGTTTGAGATAACCCTCGCAGATGATCCTATTGGTGCAGGTGAGTTTGCGATAACCCTCGCAGATGATCCTATTGGTGCAGGTGAGTTTGCGATAACCCTCGCAAATGATCCTATTGGTGCAGGTGAGCTTGTTAGAATCATAGCAAGTGATCCCTCTTACAAGTCCTCGCTATGTAAGACTCAGGCTTTAGCAGAACGGTTCTTTTCTCTCACGCTCTACAGCAGAATTTTCAAAGGTTTCTTCAATTGGGTTTATCACGTGAGTCCCTCGGCAGTGATATTCTCCAAAACGTCATCACCAACACACAAAGGTTTTCTTTTTCTTTTTCAAAGTTACTAACATGCTTCAACTAACATAGCTAATAGTCATGCATCATTCAACTAACATATCTCATTCATACATAGTGCATATACATACATGGCTCTCATTTATTTTGGGAAGCTCACTGCATCATACATCGCATGCATCATAACATTGCATAAAATTCAGGTTGACTTTTTAGGCCGTACTATAATTAAAGCAAGTGGTTCCTTTTGAAAGCATCTGCTTCACATCCTGAGAAATGGTATTTACCTTGGGTGGCATCTGTAAGCCCATCTCCCACGGAATATCTTCCTAACAGATGCAAATTTCAGGGCATTTTCAGTGTCCAATCATCTTCTACCTTTAGATCACGATAGACAGACGTGCCTATCTAACTCTTCAGGTTTAAGAAGATTGAACAGGGGCAGCTGTCATACCCCGAAATTTTCCCGATCAAATCCGCGTCTTTTAATTCATCAAGGGTCGAAATTAAGAGTCATGGGGTTTGACATTCCTATTGTCAAACCCACCCTCTTATAAAATACCCTGAATTAAAATGGGATTAAAATTAGAAGGTACTCGGGCCCGGTCATTTGGCTCATCTATCTCATTTTTTGGGGTTTTTAGTAACTATAATTTATTTCATATATTTAATCATTTTTATTCAACTTACCATTTACTTTTTACTATTATTAATATTATTATTAGGAGTATTATTTATTAATTTTGATAATATTATTAAGATTAATGTTAGGATTAATTAGGCTTATTATTATAATTAGGTTTTAGTAAACATATATATTAGAATTATTTTTGTTAATTTTAGTGTTAGTATTATTGGGTTTAATTGATTTTTGGGGTTAATTGGGTACTAAGCCCATTAAGAAAAAACTAGGTTATGCATTATAAAAAAAGATAACAAGAGAAAAGGGGGGCCGAAAGAGGGTTGGAGAAGGAGGAAATCCTTATTTTTATAGGGGTGGCTGCCGAATCACAAGAAAGAGGGGGAGAGATCCTAATTTTCACGCTCCCATACAAGTCTTGTTTGACTTTTCAACCGGTACGGCGGGAGATATACAATTATACAACAAGAATGCCTCGTACCACCACTAGTGTTCTTCACTCACGTTGATATCATATAGATACACACCAACATTTTGTATTTTTTCTCTTTGCAACCAAACAATAACTATCAATCAAGGTTACATTAATAAGAATTGCATAAAGTATTGTTTTTTCTGGGTGACTACTGTGTATTAGAGATACATATTGTTGTGTTCACCATAAGGGCTTAGAAGGCACAACAACTTCTCAGAAACCGCCGGCAAAAACACCGCTCCAATCACTACCGCGAAGACGATTCAACAACATAGCTTCCAGCCACTACAACAGCGACGACATCACCGGATCTCTGCACAAACCGCAACGAACCTTCATATCAAATACGGTGCACAGAGGGTTGGATCGGAGAGGGAGAAGATTAGCAGAGGGTTTAATCGAAGAAGGAGAGGATCAAAAACTTCACCAATTCGGTTTTGAAGATCTTCGATTTATTGGGGTTATTGTTGCTTTGCCATTCGTGAATGTTTCCCCTTTGAATTTGAGTTTGGTTGTCACAACTTATGGTAAGATGCAGTTGTTCATTTGAGTTGAGAAGATGAAACCATGTAAGTAGGAGAAGAAGAGGCACATATGTGGTTGTTGTTCAGAAAGGACCGAAATAGGAGAAAGGGCCTGGGCGCGTTGGATTTTGTTTAAGTTCTGGGCAATTTAAGTTTCCTATATTTTATCTTCTGTTGATACTACTAACGAAGCAGCGCAAGTGGCCCAGTGGTGTAAAGGTGTGTTCAATACTATCAGGCGCAGTGGCAGGGGATCGATTCCTGCTCCCTGCAAGTTATTTTGGTTATTTTCTTTGGTAAGCTTCAGCTGCAGATCCGGTACTCCCTCTCAAACGTTCAATTACGGATTACTATCAATATTGACCAATGGATCGATGCTGCCATCAAATCTAAGGTTCCAGCATGCACTCTTACCATACTCCATCAATAAGATGCGCACAGGATTCTACCTCAAGGTTCCTTTTAAATATTTTATTATCTATTCTTTTCTTTTTTTTTCTCTCATAAGTAATTGATTTAAATTAATTAATAGGTTATTAGTTTTTATTATAAGTTTAGAATATACAATTAGGATTAGGGTTATATTACTTAGGATTTTTCCGATTACTTCGATTACATCGATTTAATTTATTTAATTAGTTCTAATTATTAAATTACAAAAAAAACCCTAGAAAGTTAGTAATGCATTAGGGTTTGCCCAGTCCCACTGCCATTTGGCAAAACATTTACCCTTAATTAATTCTCTTCTCGACCCGACTAAATCTATTAGTCGCATTAGGCAAGAGATAAAAAATTACAAGATTAAAATACATTTAATTTGCTGCCCGCGACGATCGAACCTATCGATTTGAGTAACCAGCGATGCCCCATTAATCCGTTAGCTATACTGATCAAATCTATTGATCATCGCATCTAACGGTGACATATAAAATCAGGGTTGTACGCCCAAAATATTCAAAACGCTTCAAATCAAAATACGGATTTTCATCCTTATTCAAAAACTACGATAGGCCATTCAAAAAGCCTTAAAACTACTTCATCTCAAATTCAAATTCAAAGGCGTACAACCTTGTGCCCGAACTACATTGACTCTGATTCTCCCTAAGGAGATACGTAGGCACTTGGATAACCAAGGCGAGCCCCCTCCCTAAAATCTCAATTCACTTAAAATCTCAATTTTTGCCCTCTTCACTTCTTTAGCTATTATCCTAAATATTTTAGCTATAAGCCTTAACCTTAGATACAAACCTTAGGAAAGGGTTGAGGGTGCCTAACACCTTCCCTCGACTTGATTATAATAACTTACCCCAATCTCTAAACTACGTAGAGTTTCCTATTCGCCCTTCATAATAGGTGGCGACTCTAAAAAGCTAATTTTTAGGGCAGGTTGCTACTCAAGGGGCCTATTCAGAATTGACACAAGGCCCATGGAAATAGAAGAAATAAATAGCAAAAAAAAAACCAAGAAGAGATCATTGGGTTGAACCGGGTCAAACCGGATCCAAGGCCCTCACTCGGGTTCTGCATGAGCTGGGTAAAGAAACCCTAAAATTCAAACCGAATCCCCAAATGCAACGAATCTGAAACGCATCTCTCTTCCTCTCTTATAGTTTCGAAAGAAACTTCTGCCGCTCTCGATCATGTTGTTTCAATCGCAAAAAATAAATCACAGATATCTAATACTCTATCCCAACCCGAACCCCAAGCAGCAAACATTCTATATTATCAGAAATCGAAGCACACGCGAGTTGCAGTATGCTTCGGTCTTCAACAAAGAAGAAGAATCACCATGAAATTTTGAAGAGAATCAGCAAGCATTCTGCTATACCAAAATCCAGTCTCCATAACAATCCGGTGAAATTTAGCGTATGAGCGCTTTCACGATTGTGTTCGGGTCATCCGTGGATTTCAATTGGTAAGTCAAAAATCGAACGTATGTTAATATGATTTACGCTATGGAATTTCGAAGAGAAAAACTATTGATAATAACTTATTTATGGCTTGTGCAGGAAAATCGAAATACGGACAAAAACCGAAACATCGGCGTTATGGAGTTCTGGCTTGAAGCTAGCGTCTCTATAAGCTTTCATCGGTGGTTAAAGAAAATGCTTAAGCAGGGCATCATAAAGAAACAAAAACAACAGCATAAGGACCAAACGAAGTTACATATTTTATATTAGGGAAGCAGTAAAGTTTTTCAGGTAAGCTTTATACCTTCTTCCTAGTTTTATGTAGTTGACTGAAATACTTCTTCTTCTATATCTGTATGGTGGGTTGAATGTTGGGGTTTTAGGCTCAATCAAATGGAGTTTCAATGGAGAGTCTTTAGTGAGGTGAGTGAAGGGTTTTTTTTCTGAGTTTTGTGATGGCTGCCGAATCTTTTTTTCTTTTCAATGAAACAGTGGTTGAATATATAGTGCTTAGGTTTGGGAATAATTCTAGGGTTGGATGGATGTTGTTTAGGTTTGGAAACAAATCTGGAAAATATGCAGTATACTTTTGTGTGGCAGCTTGTGTTTTGCTATTTTCCTACTACTTTCTGATTTTTCTCATGTGCTAATGTCTTGAAATTTCCCTCCTCTTTTCTTTTTGAATTTGGGTTGATTTTGTTGTTTTGAACCAACTACTAGTGGGCCAGCATAATTCTATTTTGTTGCAAAGTTTATGGACAATTATTTAGGCCATGTTGCTTTGATCTTATGGTTTATTGTCTTTTGTTTCAAGGGCTATTTCATGGAAGGTGATGCAAGGATGTTGAAAAGAAACACAACTTCACCCGAAACCAATGAACATAACCAAATGATTCTTGAATGGATGATTGAATCAAAGTCCTGATGAATGAAGCCCTAACCTTAAAAGAGGCGTTTAGGTCCAAGTCATTGACTAAATGACTTCCAAGGGAAGTGGAACGTCCCAATTAAATAAAGAACAAGGACCTAAGTCAACCAAAATTTCATGATCTTATGCACTATCTTCTCTTCCAAGCAAACATCAAAAACAATTAGGGTTCATCTTAACTTCAACACCATAACCATAATCTTGACATACAACTAAGTGGCATGACCTTCAAACTCGGTGTTTTTGTAGCATTTGGTATGGTGTGTAAACCAAACAATTTGTAATGACTTTGAAATCATCTTCAATTCTTCTTTGAAAACCTTCTTGACTCTTTTCATGGAAATCACATTTGAAGATCAACCAAACTTTTTGTCCATCTCTTGAATTGCTTGAATAAAATATCTTGATAAATATTGAATATGTCAAATTCATCGTCATACTAATGAAACATTAATATCTTTTAATTCGTAATGCCTTGCCCTTTAAGTCATACAAGATGAATGATGCACCGCATCTTGCCAAGCAGTTAAGGAGAATTCAAACCCTAATTCTCTTCCATGCTCCACTAGAAACAACACTTGAATCGAGCTCAATCGACATACCCAGCTTAAACCATGCAGAAACCTTAATTTTGTACAAAAGTCTATTATTTGAACTCATGCCTTAGTGAGTGAATGAATGATATGCAAATGACTTAGTGGAATGAAATGTATGGGTCAAAAATTGGGGTATGACAACGTCCAAATGGACAAAAGGAAAATAGCGGATACATAAACATGATGAATGATAAATAAGAAAATAAAAGCATAAAGCAAAAATATAAAGAAAAATATAATAATGAGCGGAAATTAAAGTCAATTGTTAATCGTTAGTAGTTAGTAAATGAATATCAATGGTGAGTGAATGATGATCTCGGGTTTAAATTCAATGAAAGTTCATCAAAAGCTTGATAAAATCAAAGCGACTACGCGATAAACTTCCATAAGTCTTAAACCAACTGCATACAATCTCTGCCATATTTGATCTTTTTTTTCGATTTAGGGACAATGTTGCGCTATGTTAAGCAGATCTCCAAGTAACTTATATATATAAGTCACCCTACAACGAGGTCAGTCAACAATTTGAGTGCTAATGCATGCTAGAAAACAATATGTAGTTCGTTCTCCGAAAGCAATATCGCACGAAAAATAATTCAAAAGAATTCCAATGATATTGAAGATTTTCATCGACCAAAATAAAGAGAAGAAAAAGATGGAATCACATTAAAGGTTCCTTCCATCTTCAAGTTCAATCACTTAATATTGCGGATTAGGATTTTCATTCCATTGACGCCCTAAGTCCATTGACTTTGAAGATGAATTAGACTTCTAAACTTGTAATTCAAAGAAGTTATCAAAAGAATGGAGTAGGAGAAGAGTTAGAACCAAAAACAAGTTTAAAGAGGCAAAAAACAACATTCTGTCAGCGTGAAATCGAATTCATCAGGAGGGAAATCGATTTCACTGCTACAATTTTCAAAAATCTGCATACATCAACAGCAGGAAATCAATTTCAGTCTGAGGGAAATCGATTTCCCCTATGCAATTTTCAGAAAATCAGCTTCTAAAGGAGAAAAACTTGTTTAAACATAAAACCAAACACCCTGTGATCTTGGACACAATTATGCACGGAAATACCATCAAATCACAATTAAATATAACCAAAATAACACCATAGATGTAGCAAACATAATCAACAAAGGATCACATATTGAGGAATGGAAATGGATCTAGAGATTTACCAAATTGAAATCAACTTCTTCAAGAACAAACACCAACAGAACTTGATCTACAAAGGATGGATGAAGAAAAAGTGTTTGAATGGAGGTTTAGCTCAAAGATTAGTGAGATTCAATGTGAATCTCACTAACTTTTTATAGAAAAAGAGCGTTGAGTGGTTTGGGAAAGGATGGGAAGAAAAAATGTAAGAGTTATTTTGGCTCTCAAAAGCTTGTGAAATGAAGAGGAGGCCTCTATTTATAGAATTAGAAGTGAGGGTAGTGGCAAATTGGTAATTGTTCCTTGAAGATTAGTTTGAATTTAATTGGTAAGTAATGGGATTAAAGTGATATTAATAAAGGGAATTATGGTAATGAGGTGGAAATTGGTGGGAAATAAAAATGGACTAAGTAAATGAAATTGGTGCTAATAATCAAATGGTGCACATGTCATCAAATGAGGGTGTATGATAGGATTTAATCATGATGAGGTATGAAATTATGAGATCAATAATATTCTACCAAAATGGTACCAAAGATGACTAAGCTTGAGAATTCTTCATTTTTTCCCAACTTGCTGCATGAAATCGATTTACCCAGGAGGGAAATCGATTTCCTCTTGTGCAAAAGGAGAATCTGGCGCAAAATGCAGTGTGGAAATTGATTTACCCAGGAGGGAAATCGATTTACCTCTGTCCAAAATGTTATCTTGGTGAAAAAGGCAATAGGGAAATTGATTTACCCAGGAGGGAAATCGATTTCACCTGGGAGAAATGTTGAAAATGCCCCGTTTAATGGATGCCTTGGTTTGGTACCTACAAAACACAAACCTACAAAAGGAACAAAGCAATATTTTTTTATATTTTGGTTATTATAACATATATACAAGTTAAACAAACATTGGTGCTTGATGGTTCCCTGCAGAGATGAAGTGGGTATCACACCAAAAACAAAGCTTTCAGGTGAAGCTCTTGATTAATGATTGAGATGCAAATGATGTCTGATCTTTGGGTCAAACGTTGGGGTATGACAAGCCCGAAATGCGATACAATTTCGTGTTATCAAACTCCCCTACACTTGAGCCTTTTCTTGTCCTCAAGAAAATAAATCAATATGACAATCTGTAAAGCATAGATTAAACACAATTGACACAAAATCAAATCGCCTGTTGTTGTATCATAATTTTGTTAGAACGAATAAAACTCAATTTCACATAAAAGATACGGTAAAAACACTAGACAACTCCACTCATGCAAACCATTATAAATCATGCCACTATAGATTTAACCTTGTTCTTTTGGCTAAATTTCACCCGTTTGCATTTGAGCGTAATCACATTAAGCCCTTTATCTTTACACGCACATAGTAACCTCTTTGCGGTAACCTCTTTTTACCTTAGTTGCAAGTTATGGGGGATTGAACCATAGTCCGCCCTACCAAGTTCAGTACCAGATACTTCTGAACCAACCAGGAACAAGTTTCTCATTATATTTTGCAAGATATGCATCCTTTGGATTAAATGGCTGGTGAGGGTCCCCTAACTTAGTCGGTGCTTTATTTAGTAGCTTCAACGATAAGGCATGTAACATTTTCAATTATTCGGGATCATTCACTTATATTCATCGGTTCTATACATAGTTTGTTCTTTAGACGGTGCCGACTGCTAAATAAACTACTCGGGGTTAATTTAAAGCTAAAGTTCGAGGTTTTCGGTATAATAGGTACTCAAATCGGTCTTGCATAATTGGGAGTCCTAAAGTGTCAAGACTGTAAAGACTTTGTTTAATTTTGCTCAAATTTCTAGTATATTTTAAAATTTGGCAACCAACAAGTAATTCTAGTGTGCCGGTTCATGCGTTAACCAAATTTTTTTGGTTATGGCTCCAGAATTTAAAGAAAGCGGGGGAATTCCAATAATAAACGAAAATTTGCATACAAGGACTTAAAAGTACATGAATTTTTATTGAAGGAAAATAACAAAGGAAATTAGTGAAATTTAAATTTACTTTAAAAGCAATAAAAATAAAAAACGATAAAGTTTCCTCCCCCACACTTAAATCTAACATTGTCCTTAATGTTTAGAAATAAGGTGAGAAAAGAAAGAAAAGGCAGCAGGTGCTCTACTCTCGTCCTTGTCCTCGTGCTCTGCCTCACGCTCTGCCACGTCCTTCATATCCAGGCACACCCACATTGTGAAAAATATGGTGGAAGTCCTCTATTCTAACACTAAGGTTACCCATCTCTTCAATCAAGCTAGCCATTTGCCTTTTGTTCCTCTCGCCGTATTCTTGCTGTTGTTGCTACATTTGTTGCATAATTTGCATCATTGCAGTTGGTTGTGTTTGCGTCTCCCGCATTCTGACGCCTTGTTGCGAAATTGCCTCGCCTTATTGCATAAGGGCGTCATAGATATCTTCATCAGTTACACCTCTTCTTTGGCGTCTCGAGGATGAGCTTGCTACATAAAGAGGATCTTGAGTGGATGGTTGTTGTTGATCATGTTCTGGTTCACCTTACTCCATTTCATCAACCACCAGAGGAGGTTGGTTTAATTGTGCAGCTAGGCTAGGTTCAGGAACATTCAGATCATAAAGGAACCTTTGGATGTTTGTTACATTGGTGAGAGCGATGCTTGGAAAAATAACACTTGGTAGCTCTTTATTTCTCACCATCAAATTGTATCTGCCATCCCTTCTATTCTTAACTAGGCGAGTGAAACGGCAGTTATCCAAATCCATAAACAGGGGGGTAACACTTGTGGATTCTCGAGTCATGCCTCCAGATTCAAGCCGTGTGCTATGGTAGTGACAAGACCTCCAATTAAGAATGGTTGAGTTCCTCTTGTGCAAAGTGTCTCAATGTGGTGCAGGAGGAAGGAGCTATCATT
The DNA here is from genome assembly GCF_029867415.1 of Vicia villosa. Lineage (NCBI taxonomy): Eukaryota > Viridiplantae > Streptophyta > Magnoliopsida > Fabales > Fabaceae > Vicia > Vicia villosa. The sequence goes on from NC_081182.1 coordinate 167,169,086, forward strand.
GATCTTAGTGTTCATGGAGAGAATACAATGCTGGAAGAAATACCGGATAATGGGGTTATGAATATGAGAATAACGTAACTGACCATTCTATTTCAGGAAGGATCCTATAGTGCACCATTTCAACCAAGTTTGCCGCTTCTTTGCGAGAGAACTCCAGCATTTCGGTGAGTTGTTCCTGCGTCAGAGCATATTCAGTATTAAACATGCGGAACTTAGCGATGCCGGTAAGATATAGACCCTCGTCTCCCAGAGTTTCATATGAGTATGAACTCAAAAACTCCAGTGTCAGGTTTTGGTAGGTGGGGTAGTTCTGGGTGCATGCGAACATTAGGCCAGAGAGTCGGAGCAGCCATTGGATTCCTTGTAGAAGACCTAACTTCCTCAAACATTCTTCATCAGGATACCTCATGGCTATGACTTCACGTTTAAAGAATTTGAGGTATTACTCTCTTTGGTACCCATCATTACCGTTTCTGAAAATGATGCTGGCAAGGTCAGGTTCACCTTATTTTTCATTCACGTTAGCCATGGGGTAGCACAAAGAGGAAGAGTTTTGAATATTGGGTGAGGGAATAGACGTGGTGGTGGTTGATTGGAGAGGGTTTACGTGGGGTTTATAGAGGGGGAAAATTATAGTGGAGGTAGTGGATAATAATGGGGATTAAAGGAAATTTGAATGGAGGATTTTAAGGTGGTAATGGGTATTGAATGGTGGTAATGGGTATTGAATGGTGTTAATGGGTATTGAAGGGGTGTAATACGGTGGGAGAACTGACTTTTTTGAAATGTTACGGGTAGCAAGAGTCGCCACCAGCTTTTATTTTATCCAATATATAGAAAGGCTAAAAGAACAGGAAAAGACATTTTAAAAGATTTTGAGTTCGGGGGGTAGGTTATACAAAGGGAAGGTTTAAGGAACCCTTTGTAACCATGGTTATCCATGGGCTCTTAATTGCTTAGCTCACTTTGGAATTGTTTGAAATGTTTGAAGTGTCGTGTGTTTTTGGAAAATATTTTTGAATAAAGACTTTAGCTTGTAAATAAGCGTAGTCTTTTTGAATTTGATTTTGAGAGAAAGAGTGGGAAAAGATTTTGAATTTAGAGCAAGCAATTAGTAGCAATTACCCTAAGTTAGAAAAATTGTTCTTTTAGCTTTTCAGTTTGAAAAGGCTATCCATACCATAAGAGGGCAGGTAGTCCTTTCGTTGGATTTGAAAAGGGTCATCGGAATTATCATTTGCCATAAGACTGTCCCAACCATAAAGAGGGCAGGTAGTCTTTAGGGAAGGATATAATAGTCATTAATCTTTTTTAGGCAACAGGCGAGGATACCTTAGCAATTGGGACAATCATCATGTTTTACCGCGGCAACTTCGAGGGACTAGATCTCATATGACGATTTCAATGATTAAGGCAACCTTTGCTTTAGGTATCCTCGGAATCGAGGGACTTGACTATTTTTTACAAATAAAGGCAATAGGCAACAAGGCACCAAGAAGGGTTACCTTAAAGGTGTGTGTGTGGCACATTCACGTGGTTAAATTCAGTTATTTTATCTTGTAATTAGTTATTCTAGTTCAATTCAGGCTTGCACTCCCTAGGATTACTAACCACAACAGAAAAGAATAAACAAAATTAAATGTCCTACGCTATTACAATAAAGACATGTATGCGGGAAAATTAAAGGCAGAAAAATAAGCCTAATTATTATTACAATAAAACCCTGAGGGTAACAGAAAATAAAGGCAGAAAGGTAGAAAACTTTTTACAAGGCTTTGGGGCAGATACATAATTTATAAATAATAGCAAGCAATAATAATGCGAATAATAAAAATCCAAAATTATAAATAATAAGGCAGAATTAAAATAAAGGCACATGCGACAATCACAAGTATGGGGTGAGAAGAGAATTGCGTTTGAAGAAATTCAATGCTTAAAAACAATTTGTGGTGCTCATGGTGATAAATCTTAAATCTTACAGGTTAAGAGAAAACCTAAAATTATGATTAATGGTTAATTTTAACAAGCCTAAAAATAAAATTGAGGTTAAACATTATAAACCTAAAAGCCACTCCGCGTACGAAGGAAATACCTTCTCCATCACGACCAAAGCCACTCCGCGTACGAAGGAAATACCTTCTCCTATCATACTTATCAATTGTGTCACCACGATCAGCTAAACTCGTAGGAATGTGCGTGGAGACCCGCTCATCTTTGAGACGATCGTCTATAGATTTTTCTCCTAGATATGGTCGAGAAGTGACAAGCGATCCATACTTTTATTTTCTGCAAATTCAAAAAATAAAAGGAAAACATTAAATTTGAAAGCTCGTGGGTTGCCTCCCACGCAGCGCTTTGTTTAACGTCGAAAGCTCGACGGATTAAGAGTGCAAGCACTCAAGGTGGTTCTCTCGAGAATGACTCCTCAGTTGAACTTTTAGTAATCATCGTTTCCCATGGCCACTTAGCAAGCCATCTCACATACCCCTCACCTTTTCTTTTCTATCTTCTTTTGGGGTGGTTCATTCTTTTGATATTGTGGTGACGGTTCTGGATCTATCCTAAGCATCAGCTTTTCAACCAATGTGCTATGTGTACTATCCAGTTAAAGATCTCAAACTCTCGCTCTGTTGATCTTAACCTTTATGAGTTCTAAAATCTCAAACTCTCGCTCTGTTGATTTTAGAACTTTAGCAAATTAAATTAGACACAAAACCAGAAATGCGTGATTTTTAATAAAACATAATTAAGCCAATTTATTTTGGATCCCTATGGTTAAATTACTTTACATGCCGATATCTAAATAAATTAGCCAGACATATTAATTGGGTTAAGCATGCAATAATAGATTGAGTTTATAAATTCAGGCATATTAATTTGAACACAATTTATAATCATACAAGAAATAAATGCGGTAAATAAAAACCTGAATAATATAAATCTGGAATAAATCTTTAGATCTTCAAGTACTCGAACCTCCACCACAAGTCGGTTGGATTGTTCTTCGATAAATTCTTCGATTAAATAATAATAAAAACAAGGAAATAAAATACTATGATCTAACGTAAGGTTAGATCCAGTTAAAATTACACAATAGTTTCCGGTGTAGAAACTATTGTGAGAAAATAAATATCTGCCTAAAACTATGAAAAGAGAAAAAGAATAATAAATGGAAATAAGCTTCAATGCAGGAAAAATAATGCTGGAATTGAAAATAGGAAAACTAGACGAAAGAAACTGTGGCTGGGACAAAGCATGGTCCAATCCCTTTTCACACAAGTTTTCCCTTCTTTATATAGTGCTGTGTTCCTAACTTCCATTTCCTGAATCGTGGCCTTACTCCTTAAAATATAGCAACTAAATTGACTAATCGTGCCAAGAGAATAGGTCATTGAGATGTGGGTCTCAATTTGGGCCTCACGGATAGGAGACAGACGTCTTTGGTGAGAAAGAAGTGGAGAAAGTAATGGAGAGGTAGAGACGGGCGTCTCCATTTTTGACGTGGCCTTTGGACGTGGGTGAACTTGGGAGACGAACGTCTCCTTTGATGACGTGGCCCTTGGACTTTGGAGACGGGCGTCTCCATGCAATTGGGCCCCAAGACGGGCGTCTCAGCTTCTTCATGGTGGGAGCTTCAGCTCCTTTGTGGGCTGGGCTTCCACACTTGGTCCATCCTATTTGCACCTCACTTCACTACAGTACCTCCAACTTGATTCTTTTGCCTTTTTAATACGATTTCTTCTCGACTTCTTCTTCTTTTGCCAAATGCATCTTGCATAAACATAATACCTAAAACAAAGGAAAACACCAGCATAATACCGTAATAGTATATAATTATAATAAAATAACGAAACAATTTATGTTATAATCGAGCCTAATATACGATATAATTACGTGTTATTAACATCCCCACACTTAATCAATTGCTTGTCCTCAAGCAATCAACCAACACAGTAAAGAGAAATAATTAAGCTCGATTCGAAACAAGGGCATGACACGACTCCTAATAATATTTGTGTTAGGCAAATGTTACATTGATAGGTACTAGATATCAACACCAAGGATACAGTAATGACACAATGTTTCAAAGACTCCCTCTTTATGCAAACCAGTTCGAATTATGCCATTATAACTCAACCTATATCCCTCGTTTCTCTTTCGCTCCTTATCATTCAAGCGCAATCACATTAAGCCCGTTATTCGTACACTCACATAGTAGGGGAAATCGGTTAGCGAGTATGATTCTTTTCCTTTAGCACGGGGTTCTGGTTTTTAAGTGGTGCGGCCCCATTTTTCCTAACCGCGGTTGCGGGGGATCGGACCGTAATCCATCCTACCAAGCCCAGTACCAGTGAACTCTAGGCCAACCAACAGTGGGTGCTAATTATTAAATCCTTATATGCGTAACAAGCGTTGGGCTAAATGACCGGGTGAGGGTCACCTAACTTAGAGGGTTATTTTTCAATCAAATCATTTATTTATTAAAAACAGTATCATTCACTTATATTCATTGACTCCCTATGTATTTTGTGCTTAGGATGGTGTCGACTGCTAATATAAACTACTTAAGAGCTACTTTGAAAACTTGAGCCTAAGGTCTCGACATAATGGGCATCCAAATTGATATCACATAATGAGGGGTTTTAGGGTGTCAGGACGGTATCGATGTTGTTGAAACATCTCCAAGTCTTTCTAACAATGCCTAAATTGTGACAACCTCTATACTTCTAGAGTGTGTATGCATTGCGTCAAAAATCAAATTTTGGTTGGAGGTTAAAATTTTGAAATTTTGGGGAAATTCGATAACACTAGAAAATCATGTATAAAGACATAACTAGAAAACAATGAAGCAACAAATGAAAGCGGTAAAGCTTCTCCCCCACACTAAAACCAAACATTGTCCTCAATGTTTTGATCAAAGGTGGAGAAGAAAAGATAGAACCTATATGGATGCTACAGGCATTCCATCACGACCAAATCCACTCCGCGTCCGGAGGAAATACCTTCTCCTTTCATACTCATCAATTGTGTCACCACCAGCAGCAACACTCGTAGGAATGTGCATGGAGACCCGCTCATCTTTGAGACGATCGTCTATAGATTTTTCGCCTAGATATGGTCGAGAAGTGACAAGCGATCCATATTTTTACTTTCTGCAATTTCAAACAATAAAAGGAAAACATTAAATTGAAAGCTCGTGGGTTGCCTCCCACGCAGCGCTTTGTTTAACGTCGATAGCTCGACGGATTAAGAGTGCAAGCACTCAAGGTGGTTCTCTCGAGAATGACTCCCCGGTTGAACTTTTAGTAATCGTCGTTTCCCATGGCCACTTATCAAGACATCTCACATACCCCTCACCTTTTCTTTTCTTTCTTCTGTGGGGTGGTTTATTCTTTTGAAATTGTGGTGGCGGTTCTGGATCTATCCTAAGCATCAGCTTTTCAAGTTTGGGTTTAGTGATTTCATCCACCACCTCAAATGTTAACCTTACCCTCTTGACACTAATGATCTCCTTAGTTTCATGGTCCTCTAAATTTCTCTTTATATGCAAGACTTCAAACAAGGGTGCATTAGTGTGAATATTTTCCAATACCTCCACATATGTTTTGGATCGGGATTCTATCTTAGCTTCCATAAAACTTTGCGGGAGAGGAATCGGTGGGGTATAGGGAAGAGGAACAACTATAGGTGCTTCCTTCTCTACCTCTTCTACAACCTCCCTTTCAGTTTGTGTTGGTGGATTTTTCTCAATCTCCACTCTTTTCTCACTAGGACTCTCCTCAACTACATTATTACTTTCCTCAATCTCATAATCACTCTCCTCAGGAATTTCAAATTGTTTTTCACTAATGGTTGTTTCAATATCCACATGCTCCTCAAGGAATGGTCCTAGAAGGTTTTGTTCAAGTTTGGAGATTTGAGTCTCTAATGTCATGTTGTGGGTCGCGAGGGAATCAACCATAGTGGTCAGTTGCCTAAGGGTTTCATTATTTTGAAGACTTTGTTTGATAAACTCTTGGTTTTGGACGGTTTTTGTCTCTACAAAGTGCTCCATCAAGGCTTCTAATCTAGAGTGAGTTAGCGTCTTGTCGGAATCCTCCATTGATGTTTCGAAGTTAAAAATATGGGATTCTTGCGGTTCTTCAAAGGGAGCTAGAGTTGCATTTTGCGTTTCCTCAAAGTGCTTCGTGATCATAGATTATAGCCTAGAGAGAGTTTGTGCTTCAATAAATTCCTCCATTAAGATTTCGAGGTTGGATTTATGATAATCTTGCGACTCCTCAAAATGTTGGGCGTGGTGATCGTAGAGGAAATTTGGTTGATGATAAGTTTGTGTTGCATTAAAATCCTCTATTAATGCTTCGAGGTTAGAATTATATGATTCTTTTAGTTCCTCAAAGTAGGTTAGCGTCGCATTTTGTGTTTCCACAAAGTGTCTTGTCATCATAGATGTTTCATTAAAATTTTCCATTATTATTTCGAGGTCGGATTTATGGGATTCTGGTGAATCCTTAAAATATTGGTTGTGGTGATCGTAGAGGAAATTCGGTTGAGGATAGGTTTGGTTGGAATTATAAAATTCTTGCGACTCCTCTAAATGTTGGGATTGATAATTAAGGAGGTAATTAGGGTGAGAATGAGTTTGTGACGCATTGAAATTTTCCAACAGTATTTCGAGGTCGGATTTATGGGATTCTTGGTATCCCTCAAAATACTGTTGTTGGGAGTTGTAGAAAAATTTTGGGTGATACATAATAGTAAATGAAAAGAAAAAAAATAATGCCTTAGCCTCTACGGTGTAACAGCAAGTTACGATATCGACTTGAATAGTCCCCGGCAACGGCGCCAAAAACATGATCGCGACTTTCCCTGTCTATTAGTCGGGATAACTGCAAGTGCACAGTCGTGTCGTGTAGTTTTAAAAGATATCAAATCCACAGGGAATATAAATCGATCTACCGTTATCTAAAGATACTATGTAAAGCTAAGGCTAATGATATTTGGGTTGTTTATAAATGGGGAAAATAAAATCTTAAATCTAAGTAAAATATAACTGTGCGGATATCGGTATGTAGTTCGTCTAATTTAGGTGATCTGAAATTCCATTGGCCAGATTCTTATTAAATTAAAAACCTTTACTAACTATGTCATTTAAAAGTCCTCCTCTCAAACTCTCGCTCTATTGATTAAAACTACGATCCTATCTCATAATGTACGCTTTCGCCATCCCACCAGATTTAGAAACGCTTTTTGAAACCAACATATTTAATAAAATGCTCGCTTCATGAAGACGTTACCTACTTAAATCTCCTAGTCTCAAACTCTCGCTCTGTTGACTCGGATCATGCTAGTATTCCCTAACGTACGCTCTCGCCATCCTGCGTCGGGTTTAAAAACACTTTTTGAAAATAAATAAATTCTGATTAGTTTTATACGCTTTCGCCATCCTTAAAACCAATGTGCTATGTGTACTATCCAGTTAAAGATCTCAAACTCTCGCTCTGTTGATCTTAACCTTTATCAGTTCTAAAATCTCAAACTCTCGCTCTGTTGATTTTAGAACTTTAGCAAATTAAATTAGACACAAAACCAGAAATGGGTTATTTTTAATAAAACATAATTAAGCCAATTTATTTTGGATCCCTATGGTTAAATTACTTTACATGCCGATATCTAAATAAATTAGCCAGACATATTAATTGGGTTAAGCATGCAATAATTGATTTGGTTTATAAATTCAGGCATATTAATTTGAACACAATTTATAATCATACAAGAAATAAATGCGGTAAATAAAAACCTGAATAATATAAATCTGGAATAAATCTTTAGATCTTCAAGTACTCGAACCTCCACCACAAGTCGATTGGATTGTTCTTCGATAAATTCTTCGATTAAATAATAATAAAAACAAGGAAATAAAATACTATGATATAACGTAAGGTTAGATCCAGTTAAAATTACACAATAGTTTCCGGTGTAGAAACTATTGTGAGAAAATAAATATCTGCCTAAAACTATGAAAAGAGAAAAAGAATAATAAATGGAAATAAACTTCAATGTAGGAAAAGTAATGCTGGAATTGAAAATAGGAAAACTAGACGAAAGAAATTGTGGCTGGGATAAAGCATGGTCCAATCCCTTTTCACACAAGTTTTCCCTTCTTTATATAGTGCTTGGTTCTTAACTTGCATTTCCTGAATCGTGGCCTTACTCCTTAAAATATAGCAACTAAATTGACTAATCGTGCCAAGAGAATAGGTCATTGAGACGTGGGTCTCAATTTGGGCCTCAAGGATAGGAGACAGGCGTCTTTGGTGAGAAAGAAGTGGATAAAGTAATGGAGAGGTCGAGATGGGCGTCTCCATTTGTGACGTGGCCTTTGGACGTGGGTGAACTTGGGAGACGGACGTCTCCTTTGATGACGTGGCCCTTGGACTTTGGAGACAGACGTCTCCATGCAATTGGGCCCCAAGACGGGCGTCTCAGCTTCTTCATGGTGGGAGCTTCAGCTCCTTTGTTGGGTGGGCTTCCACACTTGGTCCATCCTATTTGCACCTCACTTCACTACAGTACCTCCAACTTGATTCTTTTGCCTTTTTAATACGATTTCTTCTCGACTTCTTCTTCTTTTGCCAAATGCATCTTGCATAAACATAATACCTAAAACAAAGGAAAATATCAGCATAATACCGTAATAGTATATAATTATAATAAAATAACGAAACAATTTATGTTATAATCGAGCCTAATATACGATATAATTACGTGTTATCAACATCCCCACACTTAATCAATTGCTTATCCTCAAGCAATCAACCAACACAGTAAAGAGAAATAATTAAGCTCGATTCGAAACAAGGGCATGACACGACTCCTAATAATATTTGTGTTAGGCAAATGTTACATTGATAGGTACTAGATATCAACACCAAGGATACAGTAATGACACAATGTTTCAGAGACTCCCTCTTTATGCAAACCAGTTCGAATTATGCCATTATAACTCAACCTATATCCCTCGTTTCTCTTTCGCTCCTTATCATTCAAGCGCAATCACATTAAGCCCGTTATCCGTACACTCACATAGTAGGGGAAATCGGTTAGCGAGTATGATCCTTTTCCTTTAGCACGGGGTTCTGGTTTTTAAGTGGTGCGGCCCCATTTTTCCTAACCGCGGTTGCGGGGGATCGGACCGTAATCCATCCTACCAAGCCCAGTACCAGTGAACTCTAGGCCAACCAACAGTGGGTGCTAATTATTAAATCCTTATATGCGTAACAAGCGTTGGGCTAAATGACCGGGTGAGGGTCACCTAACTTAGAGGGTTATTTTTTAATCAAATCATTTATTTATTAAAAACAGTATCATTCACTTATATTCATTGACTCCCTATGTAGCTTGTGCTTAGGATGGTGTCGACTGCTAATATAAACTACTTAAGAGCTACTTTGAAAACTTGAGCCTAAGGTCTCGACATAATGGGCATCCAAATTGATATCACATAATGAGGGGTTTTAGGGTGTCAGGACGGTATCGATGTTGTTGAAACATCTCCAAGTCTTTCTAACAATGCCTAAATTGTGACAACCTCTATACTTCCAGAGTGTGTATGCATTGCGTCAAAAATCAAATTTTGGTTGGAGGTTAAAATTTTGAAATTTTGGGGAAATTCGATAACACTAGAAAATCATGTATAAAGACATAACTAGAAAACAATGAAGCAACAAATGAAAGCGGTAAAGCTTCTCCCCCACACTTAAACCAAACATTGTCCTCAATGTTTTGATCAAAGGTGGAGAAGAAAAGATAGAACCTATATGGATGCTACAGGCATTCCATCACGACCAAATCCACTCCGCATCCGGAGGAAATACCTTCTCCTATCATTCTCATCAATTGTGTCACCACCAGCAGCAACACTCATAGGAATGTGCATGGAGACCCGCTCATCTTTGAGACGATCGTCTATAGATTTTTCGCCTAGATATGGTCGAGAAGTGACATGCGATCCATATTTTTACTTTCTGCAATTTCAAACAATAAAAGGAAAACATTAAATTGAAAGCTCGTGGGTTGCCTCCCACGCAGCGCTTTGTTTAACGTCGATAGCTCGACGGATTAAGAGTGCAAGCACTCAAGGTGGTTCTCTCGAGAATGACTCCCCGGTTGAACTTTTAGTAATCGTCATTTCCCATGGCCACTTATCAAGACATCTCACATACCCCTCACCTTTTCTTTTCTTTCTTCTGTGGGGTGGATCATTCTTTTGAAATCGTGGTGGCGGTTCTGGATCTATCCTAAGCATCAGCTTTTCAAGTTTGGGTTTAGTGATTTCATCCACCACCTCAAATGTTAACTTTACCCTCTTGACACTAATGATCTCCTTAGTTTCATGGTCCTCTAAATTTCTCTTTATATGCAAGACTTCAAACAAGGGTGCATTAGTGTGAATATTTTCCAATACCTCCACATATGTTTTGGATCGGGATTCTATCTTAGCTTCCATAAAACTTTGCGGGAGAGGAATCGGTGGGGTATAGGGAAGAGGAACAACTATAGGTGCTTCCTTCTCTACCTCTTCTACAACCTCCCTTTCAGTTTGTGTTGGTGGATTTTTCTCAATCTCCACTCTTTTCTCACTAGGACTCTCCTCAACTACATTATTACTTTCCTCAATCTCATAATCACTTTCCTCAGGAATTTCAATTTGTTTTTCACTAATGGTTGTTTCAACATCCACATGCTCCTCAAGGAATGGTCCTAGAAGGTTTTGTTCAAGTTCGGAGATTTGAGTCTCTAATGTCATGTTGTGGGTCGCGAGGGAATCAACCATAGTGGTCAGTTGCCTAAGGGTTTCATTATTTTGAAGACTTTGTTTGATAAACTCTTGGTTTTGGACGGTTTTTGTCTCTACAAAGTGCTCCATCAAGGCTTCTAATCTAGAGTGAGTTAGCGTCTCGTCGGAATCCTCCATTGATGTTTCGAAGTTAAAATTATGGGATTCTTGCGGTTCTTCAAAGGGAGCTAGCGTTGCATTTTGCGTTTCCTCAAAGTGCTTCGTGATCATAGATTATAGCCTAGAGAGAGTTTGTGCTTCAATAAATTCCTCCATTAAGATTTCGAGGTTGGATTTATGATAATCTTGCGACTCCTCAAAATGTTGGGCGTGGTGATCGTAGAGGAAATTAGGTTTATGATAAGTTTGTGTTGCATTAAAATCCTTTATTAATGCTTCAAGGTTAGAATTATATGATTCTTTTGGTTCCTCGAAGTAGGTTAGCGTTTCATTTTGTGTTTCCACAAAGTGTCTTGTCATCATAGATGTTTCATTAAAATTTTCCATTATTATTTCGAGGTCGGATTTATGGGATTCTGGTGAATCCTTAAAATATTGGTTGTGGTGATCGTAGAGGAAATTCGGTTGAGGATAGGTTTGGTTGGAATTATAAAATTCTTGCGACTCCTCTAAATGTTGGGATTGATAATTTGGGAGGTAATTAGGGTGAGAATGAGTTTGTGACGCATTGAAATTTTCCAACAGTATTTCGAGGTCGGATTTATGGGATTCTTGGTATCCCTCGAAATACTGTTGTTGGGAGTTGTAGAAAAATTTTGGGTGATACATAGTAGTAAATGAAAAGAAAAAAAATAATGCCTTAGCCTCTACAGTGTAACAGCGAGTTACGATATCGACTTGAATAGTCCCCGGCAACGACGCCAAAAACTTGATCGCGACTTTGCCTGTCTATTAGTCGGGATAACTGCAAGTGCACAGTCGTGTCGTGTAGTTTTAAAAGATATCGAATCCACAGGGAATATAAATCGATCTACCGTTTTCTAAAGTTACTATGTAAAGCTATGGCTAATGATATTTGGGTTGTTTATAAATGGGGAAAATAAAATCTTAAATCTAAGTAAAATATAAATGTGCGGATATCGGTATGTAGTTCGTCTAACTTAGGTGATCCGAAATTCCATTGGCCAGATTCTTATTAAATTAAAAAACTTTACTAACTATGTCATTTAAAATTCCTCCTCTCAAACTCTCGCTCTATTGATTAAGACTACGATCCTAACTCATAATGTACACTCTCGCCATCCCACCAGATTTAAAAACGCTTTTTGAAAACAACATATTTAATAAAATGCTCGCTTCATGAAGACGTTACCTACTTAAATCTCCTAGTCTCAAACTCTCGCTCTGTTGAGTCGGATCATGCTAGTATTCCCTAATGTACGCTCTCGCCATCCTGCGTCGGGTTTAAAAACACTTTTTGAAAATAAATAAATTCTAATTAGTTTTAATACGCTTTAGCCATCCTTAAAACTAATGTGCTATGTCTACTATCCAGTTAAAGATCTCAAACTCTCGCTCTGTTGATCTTAACCATTATCAGTTCTAAAATCTCAAACTCTCGCTCTGTTGATTTTAGAACTTTAGCAAATTAAATTAGACACAAAACCAGAAATGGGTGATTTTTAATAAAACATAATTAAGCCAATTTATTTTGGATCCCTATGGTTAAATTACTTTACATGCCGATATCTAAATAAATTAGCCAGACATATTAATTGGGTTAAGCATGCAATAATTGATTTGGTTTATAAATTCAGGCATATTAATTTGAACACAATTTATAATCATACAAGAAATAAATGCGGTAAATAAAAACCTGAATAATATAAATTTGGAATAAATCTTTAGATCTTCAAGTACTCGAACCTCCACCACAAGTCGATTGGATTGTTCTTCGATAAATTCTTCGATAAAATAATAATAAAAACAAGGAAATAAAATACTATGATCTAACGTAAGGTTAGATCCAGTAAAAATTACACAATAATTTCTGGTGTAGAAATTATTGTGAGAAAATAAATATCTGCCTAAAACTTTGAAAAGAGAAAAAGTATAATAAATGGAAATAAGCTTCAATGCAAGAAAAGTAATGCTGGAATTGAAAATAGGAAAACTAGACGAAAGAAACCGTGGCTGGGACAAAGCATGGTCCAATCCCTTTTCACATAAGTATTCCCTTCTTTATATAGTGCTTGGTTCCTAACTTCCATTTCCTGAATCGTGGCCTTACTCCCTAAAATATAGCAACTAAATTGACTGATCGTGCCAAGAGAATAGGTCATTGAGACGTGGGTCTCAATTTGGGCCTCAAGGATAGGAGGCAGGCGTCTTTGGTGAGAAAGAAGTGGAGAAAATAATGGAGAGGTGGAGACGGGCGTCTCCATTTGTGAGCCTTTGGACGTGGGTGAATTTGGGATACGGACGTCTCCTTTAATGACGTGGCCCTTGGACTTTGGAGACAGACGTCTCCATGCAATTGAGTCCCAAGATGGGCGTCTCAACTTCTTCATAGTGGGAGCTTGAACTCCTTCGTGGGCTGGGCTTCCACACTTGGTCCATCCGATTTGCACCTCACGTCACTACAGTACCTCCAACTTGATTCTTTTACCTTTTTAATACGATTTCTTTTGAATTTCTTCTTCTTTTGCCAAATGCTTCTTACATAAACATAATACCTGAAACAAAGGAAAATACCAGCATAATACCTTAATAGTATATAAATATAATAAAATAACGAAACAATTTATGTTATAATCGAGCCTAATATACGATATAATTACGTGTTATCACCAACAAAGTATGTACATGTCTCAACATCATTCAAAACAAATCTTTCATCACCATAATAATCACAACAATTACAATATAATCACAATTATACATTGTTACGTTCAATTATACATGATGTGGTGTCGTTTTTTTACCTCCCCGTTTCACTTGGGAGGACGGCACGCTAGACCCTTCATGCGAAATTTGGAAGGAGGAGGAAAGGGGAAAAAGATCTCAAATAAACCCTAGGAGTTTGCTAAGTGTGGGGATTCATCTAGACTAGAAATTCTGGAGTCCGAGAGGTCGGTTATATATAGGGAAGGTTTTAAGCACCCTACATATCCGTAGTACTCTACGGGAACCTTCTCTGTGTCTATGTGTTTGTGTTTGCTGCTAATGATTAGGAAAGTTTTGAATTGAATGAAAGACAAAATGACTGACTATTTTTGGTTTTTTATTAGCTCGCTGATATTCCTTGTGAACCTCATGCCTACATATCCCTAATGGAAGTCAGAGCTTTTTTTAGTTCGGAGAACTAATTATGGAAATTAATTATTTTTGGTGCCTTGCTTGAAGCTCAAGGTTGAAGCTTGAATTAAATCTCTGTTTACAGTAAAGAGACATGAAATCATCTCTATAGAGAGGTATTTCTACTATTCCACCACAAACATTAAAAACTGACAGAAAAGCTGAGTTCATTTCATTAAGAGAGGTACCTTACTTGTATGTTTGCAAGTATGCCAATCGCGTGTCTCTTGAATGAAAGAAAGATTCTCATCCAAATTAGGGAAAGTGTACAAGTCTGGGTTTGCATGCCTTTCAAAGTCCTAAATGGGAGAATGTTTGAAATTGAAATTGAAATTGAAATGTTTGTTTGTTTGAATGTGGTGAGATAGGAGAAATATCTCTCTATAGAGATAAGCTATGTCTTCCTACTGTTTGAAAGATTTCATTTTTTAGCTAGCTTGAATGAAGCCCAAGCTTGAGGCTTTTTGATTGTTTTTATTGACTATGGGAGATGACTCCACTGGAAATTAACTTAAACTAAGGAATTTTGTGTTTTGTACGAAGCCCAGAATTGAGGCTGACTCTAGTTGGAAAGTATTTATTTGTTTTATGATTGAAAGGTTTTTTAGTGTTATGTACAAAGCCTAGAATTGTGGCGGACTCTACCTAGGGAGACTCTATTTTGTGCCTTGTATGAAGCCCAAGGTTGTGGCTGACTCTTGGTTAGGGAAGTCATTATTTTCTGCCTTGTATGAAGCCCAAGGTTGTGGCTGACTGTTAAGGAAACTGAGTATGGATGACTCTATGGGGAGAAGATCCTAGAGGTTAGGAATCTTTGACACAGGAAATGTGGTTTATCTGCCTTGTATAAAGCCCAAGGTTGTGGCTACATGATGATGAAGGACTCACTGGAGAGACTCTATTATCTGCCTTGTACAAAGCCCAAGGTTATGGCTGACTCTATAAGGGAATACCTATGAGTAGGGTTTTGACTCTAAGAGGAGTATGTGCCTTGTACAAAGCCCAAGGTTAAGGCTGACTTTTTAATGAATAAAGATCTACCAGTGTGGGATCTTTTGACTCAGAGGGGATTTTTGTTGAGGATTATCCTAAGGGTTGACTCTACTGAGGATTGTGCTTTTGTTGAATGAAAGACCCAGGTTGGAAGATTGACTCTTACTGGGGAATTGACTTTAAAAGCTTAATTTTGGAAGCTAACCCTTTCCAGGGGATTATGACCTTAGAGGACTGATTTTGGAGGCTAACCCTTTCCAGGGGTTTTAATCTGCTGGAGAGTTTATCTTTTGAAAGCTTAATTTTTGGAAGCTAATCCTTTCCAGGGAATTTGGATTTAAAGGAGTGATTTTGGAGGCTGACCCTTTCCAGGGGTTTTTGTTAAAATGAAGGAATGAATGGAGGCTAACACTTTCCAGGGGTTTTTATGGCAGAAAGATTATCTAGATGAGACTTCTTGTTTAAAGCCCAAGATTAAGGCTGACACTACTAAGGATAGACAGATATGGATCCTAGACTCTGCTAAGAAAAATTAATGAAGATAAGGGTGACAGAGACTGTCCATGTCTATCATTCCAAAAGGTGAACTCAATATGAGATTGAGACATTCCTAGCTTGTTTAAAGTCTGGTTTAAAGGGTGGAAGAAACTCACCAAGGTAGGCTAAAAAGGTGACTAAAGAACTGTTCTTATGTTTATAAGAAACCTGATGGGTCCTTGTATACAAGCTCAAGAGGAAGCCGGGAATGCTTTTAAGAAGCCTGTGGGTCCTTGTACAAAGCCCAAGAGGAGGCTAATCGAGGGTCATCAAGGGTCCTTGTTATAGCACAAGAGAAAGCTATGTGGTTTTGAACTTATTTTGGCTCTAAGCAAATGGGTAAGAGGTTTCACCGGGAATAATTCCTCTTTGGTGGATGTGTCCTAGTTTGTGTTCTAAAGCCTTTTTCAAGATGTTTCATCGGGAATAATTCATCTCGAGGGTTTGAACTAAAGATCTCTAATTAGGAAAGAGCCTTCACCAGGAAGACATTCTCAATCCTAGTCCATAGTCCTATAATATATATATATATATATATATATATATATATATATAGTTTAACTGTCCTAAGGTTGTACACTCAGACGTAGTTCTAAACAATATATAAACAGTTTATATTTGACAGTAATTTAAATGAAAGCTTATAAATTAAAAGCTATAAAGCCTAACCTGGATGGAGTGGAGGCCTTTGAAGATGTATGTATAAATCCTTACCAGTAACTTGGTTGTTTATTGGCAACGGTTGATTATTTATTATAAACAGTTAAAGGTTTTTGAAAACAGAAGAAGTGAAGATGGACATAGGTCACATAGGTATCTGAAGAGTTTCACCGGGAATAATGCCCTTCAAATACCAGAAGAATGTTTTGAAAACAGAAAGAAGATTTTGTAAATACAGTTTTGAAAAACAAACTATGAAAAGAAAAAAGGTGTTAGGTCTTACACTCTATTAGAGGCCCAGAGATTTATTTATTGCTTATAAGAAACAGTTGATTGAAAATGAAATATTGTTGTTAAAACAGTTTTATTAAAAATAAAATGAAAAGGGGTTGGGACTTACACTCTATTAGAGGCCCAGTTTTTATTTACTGGGTATGAAAAAAACAGTTGAAGATATTTCAAATGATACAAAGTTTCGTTGTTTGAAAACCCTGATCGTCTGTTTAACTGAAGTTTGGAAACAGTTTTGAAGATTGACAAAAGTCAACTTAATTAAGGTAAAGACAAAATCTATACCTAATTAAGACCTAAATGATTAGTGTTTTATCACTAAAGTATTTATGAGAGATTAGGTTTTGAAAATTCAAGGAAACATGTATTAAAAGTATTTTAAAATACTTAAAAATACACCATTTTTAACCTAATAAAAATACATCAAATAAATAATATATTTGTAATTTTATTGATTATCCATAAAATAGGTATATCAAATAACAAGCGTGTGAAAAGTCAAGCAAAAATGATTTAATTTGAAGGGTGAATTAATTGGTTGATGTTGTGAAGAAAATAAGTGAGAAAAGTGATAAAAAATAAGGATTTGTCTCCAACAAGGCTTGAACCCACGCTTTCATGGTTACCACACAAAACAAAGCCAACTGAGCTACACGCTCAGTGTGACTAAAGAGGGACTTCATTTGGTTATATGTGAAACACGCGTGTTAAAATGGAAAATAAAAACAAAAGGTCTGAAGGGGGGATCGAACCCCAGACCTTGTGGCAAGAGAGAGTGGAAGCGCATGTGACCAAGTGAGCTAAACGATGTATTCATTTAAAAAACGCTTTCAGTTAATTATATTTTAAACTTTCCCCTGAGAATTCAAAAATGACCATCTTCATCTTCAACCTCAAGCTTTCCATTTTTTGAATTTCTAAACTTGCTCATTTCTCAACCAAACGTGATGATGTAAACATGAATTTTGCTCTAAATTTCCTCACGAATCCAGATATGCAACTAATATTTATTTATATTGACTACAACTATCTAATTTTTCAGAAAACACGAAGAACATATGAACCCTAATTTTAAAATTAAATGATGAATAAGATGAATAAATGAATGATGATAGAGGGTTTTTAATCCTCTGATGATGCTGAACAAACTGGTATCGAGATATATCAAGAAGAGTACTTAATTATGAGTGTTAGAGTTTGGAAAAATACCTCTGAAAATGGAGGTCGATGGCTATGGTGGAGAGCTTCTGGCTATGGCTGAATGATCCTAAAAGCTTCCTGGGGACTCAGTGGTGCTAACTGAATGCTTATTGTAACTTGAATGCTTCCGAATTGTCCTGCTCGACTCCTTCGATTTAAGCTTCAAGTGAACATAGAGGTTGAGGATTCTGAACTTATAGATGAGCTGCGACCATCTGGATAGCTTCACCACACACTAAGGAACCTGTTTAGATGCTTGGACTTGCTTGACACCTTCTGAATTGTGCTACAGACCTCCAACTGCTCGAGCTTCAAAATGGAAGTGGCTATGGCGCTCCTCTACTTACAGAAATGATCCAGGTGCTTGGATCACTTCTAATGAAGCCCCTTGAGATGTTAGAATGCTTACTTTCAAAAGAAGAGCTCTGGTTTGAAGAAATATTCTTCTTGCCAAAGAGCTTTTGAAAACCATAAGCATGAGGGAGAGAAAGAGAAAGTGTAGCAACCTGCCCTAAAAATAAAGATTTTAGAGTCGCTACCTATTCTACAGGGCGAATAGGAAACCCTACGCAGTTAAGAGATCGGGGTAAGATTATTATAATCAGGTCGAGGGAAGGTGTTAGGCACCCTCAACCCTTTCCTAAGGTTTTGTCTAAGGCAATGGTTTTATGACTAAATTTATTAAGGTCAATAGCTAAGGAAATGAAAAGGGTGAACGGTAAGATTCAAACCTGATTAAAGTTTGGGGGGAAGGGGACTCGCCTTGTTTATCCAAGTGCCTATGTATCTCCTTAGGGAGAATCAGAGTCAACGTAGTTCGGGCCCAGGGTTGTACGCCTTAGAATTAGTATGAGGTTGTTTGAAGGCTTTTTGAATGGCCTATCGTAGTTTTCGAAATGCGAAGTTCGAAGGTATTTGAATTACCTTATCGTAGATTTGAAAATCGCAGTATTGAAGGGATGAAAATCTGTAGTATCATGGTTTAGTGTGTTTTGAATGTTTGGGCGTACAACCCTGATTTAATATGTCATCATTAGTTGCGATGATCAATAGGTTTGATCATTATAGTTAACAGATTAAATAATGTATTGCTGGTTGCTCTGATCGATAGATTCAATCGTCACGGACAACAAATGCAATGTGTTTTAATAAAGTTATTTTTACCATCAACTCTCATAACCAATATATTCAGTTATTACACGATGACTGATTAACTTATAAATTAATTATTATCTCTTATCTAGACGACCAATAGATTCAATCAGATCGATAAGAGAATTTTAAACAAGGTAAATATTAATTAATATTAATAAGTTAAATTAAATTAATAAAATTAAGTCAATAAATTTCATCTCTCGTCAATGCGACTAATAATTATAATCGGATCGAGGAAAAAATTATTATATGTAAACAATTAAAAATTATTATTAATTATTTTTATTTTAACAAGGGGGTGCAAATTACTTTGAGAGACCAAATTAGGGGGGTGTCTGTCATACCCTAAAATTTGCCCACACTTTTCAAAAATTCAAAACTATTTCAAAAATTGGGTTTTATAAAAATCTTGGGTTCATTTACACTGACATTCTGAATTTTATAAATATTTGATTTAAGGTCTATTTTAAAATATAGTAGTTTACTCTTAAATTGCTTATATTTTAGTAAATAGAAAAATGTTTGCTGATGCTTCATACACTTTCAATTGGTTTGTTATTTCAAATAATTAACATAACACTATTGGTAAGAAGGAAATGCTGTATATAGAAGGTCATGGGTACGAATCCCGCAGGTGGCGTTTTAATCTTGGGGACCAAGAAATTTCATGGGCCTCTGGGTTGAACTTTTTCCTTATTTTGGACTGATATTGACCTAATTTCAGTCTATAAATAAGAGACTGGCCACCCTCCTTTTTCATCAACAATTTTCTAACCCTAACAAACAATTTTCTCACAATTCTCACCATTCTATAACCTCCCATACATTTTTTCAAATCTTTTTCTAAATCTCTACGCTTTTTATAAACCTAATTTTGGCCGATGATTTTCATATGAGGCCCCCTTTTATTTTCAATTTATTTTAATTTTAGTCTGTTTCCTATTTTTTTTAACCAAATGATGATATTACGCTTTTCAATTAACATAACGATATCAACAATCTTTGTATATTTTCAATTCACAAATTTTCTATATTTTTCATTGTATATATTTTCCAGCCGTAAACAAATTCTAATCCTTGTATATACTGCACGTTCAAACGTCTTTTGTATAATCACCACATTTTCTATTTCACATAATTTGTATACTAATAAAGGCCTTACTTTTAAAACGTTGTTTTTTAAATATCATCCTTTTTTACAAACCTCATTCCCAGGTTTTAACAAAAATCATCATCACTAACATGTTATTTTTCTACAGGAAAACCAACTTTCTCAAATTAACAGAGCCACACAACATGAACATCACACCAAGACTAATCATAATACTAACCATAGTCTTTTGTAAATCCAATATTACAAAAACGTGTAAATCATGCCCAGTTTTTAAATTCTTTTTAAATTCTTTTTAAATTCTGTAAACAACACTATCCAGAGCAACCATTTTTTTACCAGAACAAACATATAATCTGTAAATTAAAACTAAAAAAATAGTATTGTGTTGTTGTTTTTGTTGTGCAGGAAAGAAGCAGAAGCAAGCGAATTGAAATCGGCACCAACAACATCAATCATTCATCACCGCCGTCCAATTTCAACAACTATAAATGTTCGGCTTCAGGGGAGCAACATCGATTCGTAGATCGCAACAATACCCATACCGACACGTGCAAACACCGACACGAAATTGACTTATCACAACATGTTTGATGGCACCTGTTCAAAAGCGGTCCTCAATGTCAACACGGCGACAGAACACACTGAATTGCATCCGTCAGCAGCAGGTAGCGGTTTCGAATTCACGATCCATATCACACCATCATTATCAATTGCCGTTAACAGCTTTCAAGTACCATTCGAACTACAACAAACTCAATGATCACGATAACTGCAATCTTCATGACTTGCCTTCAACTCACCTGCAATAACAACAACTCACAACACCGACGCATCTCTGAGACACACAAAATCTGACATCGCAATACTTCGACTCAAACGGTAACCACGTGCTTTCTCTTTCGTTCTTAATTTCTATTGATTATTGCTTGTTGCCAATTCATGTGTTAGGATTCCCAATTTTTTTTTTGTTGAAATCTCGTGAATGCTGTTGGTTTGGATTTTCTTTGTTTGAATGGAGAAATTAGAGGAGAAGTTGATTCATTGAGGTTTTATGTTTCTGGACTGTTGTTGAATTCGAGTGAGAGAGCTTTGAAACAGGGAGAGAGCCGAGAGATGGTGAGGTCAAGGATTAGAGTTTCAGAAACAGTGGGAAGTAGAGTTTTGAGGAAGAAGATTGAGATATTTAGGGTTCTCCGACCCAGGTATGCGTTTTGATTGGGTTCGGATCCCTTTGACCCGGTCCGGCCCAATCGTGTTTCTTTAGTTGTTACAGTAGGCCTTTACACCTGCACTAGCCCATCCGAATCTCCTATATGCACCCTTGTTTAGATTCACACTTTCCTAAAAACTTACTTAATCAAAATGTGCTGGGCCTGTTCCTCTAAAGGCCAGCGTCCCTTTTAATTTTGAAACCCCCATTTACTGTTTTTATTTCATTATGTTTATTTGGTTTTAAGTCTTTTTCTAACACTTTATTATATTATTTCATAAAAATACAAAACATTTTGATAATTAGTTTTTATTTCATGTTTCTATTAAAAACATAAAAAATATTTTAAATTAACATTTAGAGTTTTATCATAAAAAAACAAAAAAATATGTTATTCTCTTTTAATATAAAAAAAAATATAAAAAATATGTCATCAATTTCAATTTTCTTAGTTAGTTTTCATCACCATTTGTTTATATCTTATCATTTTATCCGTACTAACGTTCTTTTGTTGTTTGCGAGGTACCATTTGATGTTGAGACTTTCGAATTTCATGGACGTTTATCATTTGCAATTTTTAATATGTTATTTCTTTATTTTCATTTGGGTTTGTAATAGTTAATTAGGACTTTATCTTTCCGCATCCCCCTTTTTTGGTTATGTATCCCTAATCCCCGAAGCCATGTAATAGCGTAGGACATTTATTTTCCGCACCTATAAACTGCTTAGATGTATGCTAATAGGATTGCATGGAAAGACTAAAACTGAACCGTTAGCTCACTAACTTCAAAAGATTAAATATCTGAACATAATTCACTCCTTTTTACTGTTCACACACTCACCTCTAGGGTACGCCCCTCTTGGTTGCCTTACGAATGAATAATGGTCGTGTCCCTCGAATATAGAGGTACCCATTAGCGAATTGTCCCTCGATTAAAAATCATCAAAGATCATGGTCCCTCGATGACCCTCGGACTGTTGCCTACGAATACATGATCTAGTCCCTCGAATGGTTGCCTACGAAAGATGATTGTCCCTTCGAATTTGCTAAAGGTACCTCTACTTGTTGCCTTCAACGACCTCGATGACCCTTCGATTGTCCCGAACGTCCAAACAATAGGACTACCTACCCTAAATGGTAAGGATAGCCCTATCCCTTTTTTAGAAGAATAAAAAGCATAGAAAAAGACCAATTTAGGGTAGTGCTCTTAATATGCTTAGCTCGATAAAAAAAACATCTTTTCAAAACTCTTTTTCAAAGACTAAGGCTACGCATTTATGCTAAAGTCCTTATGTCCCTTTTCAACTCAAAACAAACAAAACAAACATGAGCTAAGTAGATTAAGAGCCCGTAGACAACTACGGATGAAAAGGGTGCTTACACCTTCCCTTTTCATAATCTACCCCCCGAGCCCGTTTTCTTAAGAAAGGGTCTTTTTCTGTTCTTTTTACCCTTCCAAGATATTGGACAAAATAAAAGTCGGTGGCGACTCTTGCTCACCGCAACATTGGTTGCTTTAAAAAATAAAAGTCAGTTCACCGAGTTACAGTGTCAATAGCTAAAAGCCTAGCCCACTGGGTAATCCTGTGTGGTATTCGTGAGGGCTCATGCTATGGTCATTCAACTAGGCGCATTGGATCCATATGGGTGATGAATTAATGGCTGGATCTTGAGGGCTTACGGTGGAACATACACTTAAGGGTGCATAGGATCACATATAAATATTCAGAAAAAATAAATATGCAAAGGGGAGGCTCGAACCCATGACCTCCCCCTCAGAAGCGTATCAAACAACCCACGCACCAAACACACATATGCGTTAAACACACGCACTCGATACAAAATATATGAAACCAAGAGGCACACACGTGAAAACGGGCGCGCAAGTTCAAATGGACCAGTGGCAGAGTGCCAACTCATTGTCTTCCTCATAGAACCTGTAATTTTCTGCACATTTAGCTACGATTTAGCTAGGGTTTTCTTCCTAGCAAACCTACCTGAAAAATAACGAATAGCATATAGGTGCATATAAACCTTTCACGACCTGCCAGATCGTTTCGTCTACCACATGCGAATCTAACCATACGCTTGATTCATCCTAATTTTAGCCCTAAAAGAAAACCCCAATTATGAACCCTAAAACTTGACTCGACCTCCAATGGCCAATCACACACAGAATGTCCAGAAATTCAATTAAAAGTCCATACACGTTCACAACAGACATACAAATCACAATATACAAACAAATTATCATGAAGACACAGAGATTATGGCCATCGATCCAAATTTCAGAATAACTTACCTCGGCTAAATGGAGATCGATCTGGGGGTGTTGGCGCAGAGTAAGTATCTAGGTAGCTTCAGAGTGACCCCACAAACCTTTTGCAATCCTTAGAACCTCTTAAAAATCACGAATGCTCCCAAACCGAATTTCAATTTCTTGGTGAAATTTTGAGTTCTTGCAAGTATGCTTCTGATCAGATCGTTCAACCCCTATTCGTGTGCACTATGTTCTCTACTTATAGGAGATGAGATTAGGTTAAAAATTGAAGCCCAATGTTCTTTGAATCCACTCTTGCAAAGTTTGGAAGATTTGATTTTGTTCATGAATGGTAAGTTACTATTCTTGGCCAATCTTCTCCAATCAATTATGCACGAAAATATATTGTCAATTTGTCATTATTACTGATTGGAATTGATCAATATGCATTCTTTGACACAATATTTGATTTTTCTTTTAATTACATTATTTTAAATCATTCTTAAATGAATTAAAAATCATATAAAATCAAATAATAAGCTAAAATTCGTGGCACATGGTTTGGATAAAATAAATGATTTGTGGACCAAGATTAAGTCATAAAAGGATAGGCCCATTTGCAAAAAAAATTCTAATTTGAACCTTTTTTATTTCACATTTTGCCTCAAAAATTATCCAACTTTGACAAGGCATATCTCACCCAATTTTTAAGCTATAAAGGGGTTCTAGGACTTTTCGGAAACCTCAAGATGTCCTCTATAAGCCACTTTGGAACATAGTTTTCATTTGGAGATTTTATCTTGATCATATGCCCTTTGACAAAAAACTGCTTTTGATTGATGTTTGAAAAGGACCTGTAATCTTTTGTATCATATCTCCCAAATGAAGCATTTCTGGCATTGGCTTGTGAGAGACAAAGTTGTAGATAATCCAATTTCCTTTCAAATAGTCTTTGAGTGAGGAATTTCTGATGTTCTATGTGGAAGTTATGGTCAGTCAAAGTTGAGTTGACTTTCTCCTAAAGAAACCCTAATTTGAACCTTTTTGCCTTTGTTCATTTCTGAGTTTCTATTGACGGATTATGATCAAACTTTGATCAAATGATGGATATATTCTCCCATACTTGATGTTAACAAAAAATCAGAGGTTTTGACTATGCTTCGGTTATGGTTGACTTTTAGGTCAAACTAGTTGACTATGAATCTTCTGAGTTGTTTGAACAAGTAACCTTTGGAGTTTGTTCTTGAACTTTGTCATAGAGTTATCTTAAATCATCATGGGCCATGGAGAACTTAATTAGGGATCTTGTATTGCTGATTTCCTCAAGAGAGCCTCAATCCCTAGCTTTAGGAGGCTCTTGACTAGGAGCATACCCTGATGGGACCTTTAAGCCTTATACCATTGTGGATGAGATGTGGAAGGCAAATTTTGGGGTATGAACGAAAGCAAGAAGTAGAGTTTCTTTGGTGTGTCTAATACTAAGGAATGCACTTGTATTTATAGGCAAAGAGTTCAGTGTGATTGTAGAGGAGTGAGCTTGCTTAGTGAAGTCATTTTGGTTACTTAAGCATGAAGAAATTCAAAACTATCCAAAATGTAATGATGGCATTTTCGAGCATTATCCCTAGCCATTGATCCTTGAAGATTTTAGGGAACATTTATGATGTGTAGAAGCTTTCCATTGGCTTAGGAGAAGATTCCATTTGATGAATCATCACTTACCATAAATTCCCAAAAGTAATGATTACATAATCACATGTTCTTGTTTTTGGGAATATTCTTCAATTCTCATGTCATGGTGAAAATGAATGCATGACATCTCTTCTTATGTGTTATGGGTCGTGTAGCATCCATTGGTGAAGTCATTTGCAAAATTGCAAAGTTTCAAAATGGTACATGACCTATAATTTTACTTTATGAGGCCAACTTTGAACAATCTTAACTCCTAGCTCAAAATGAATTTGGAGAAGGTTGAGCACAATTTGGAAAGCCCTAAACATCTACTTCAATTCATTAGTTTGAGGTTTCTTCAGAATCATTTGGTAAATTTGTGAAAAATGGGCCCAAAGCTTGAAGAAAACTAGGTTAAAACACTTAGAATTTTTTCTAAGTTTTTATGACCTATAACTTCCAAAGCCTAAATCTCTCAAATGATTGATCTCTTGAAAAAAGTTCCCTTGTGAGAATTTGTTTTATTTGATGAGATCTACAACTTTCATGTTGGAAGTTTTTTGAGTTGTGTAGGTGAAATTTTGAGATCCATGAACTAGGCTAAAATGCACCAGTTTGACTTTTTGTTGACTTTTTGATCCTTGATGAATTTTCTTGATTTTCTTTGGTCAAATGACTTAAATAATCATATGTGGATGATATTGATCCTTAAAAGTCATGGTTTGACCAACAATCCCAAAAGTTAAAGGTGATCTTGTACAATTGACTTTTTCCAAATGAAGTGAAATTTTGGACTTTGGTAATGAATCAAGTCCTTCTCCTCAAATGAGTGATATGAATGGATTATATTGAGTTAATAGAAGTTCTTGAGTCATGTTTTGAATGGTGGATCCATGTCCTGATTAAAAATCAACTGTGCAAGTGAATTAGGTCTAAAACCCTAATTGTCGACCAGATGAAATTGAAGACTGTAGATCTTGAATTGAAGTGTAATTCCTTATGGATATTGTCATATGGATTATTTGAAGATTATTGAAACCTTTGAGTGATGCCCTGGAGCTTTTTAGGGTTTCCCAAATGTGGTCGCTAATTGCAGTCCTTGATGGGCTCAAAACCCTAGATTGGTGAACTAAGCAAACCTGAGTCCAGATGATTGGTGTCTAATCAATCATAGGTGAATAAAATGAAGCTTTTGAGTCCTATAATTGTATTGGAGACTAATACTTCTATTGATTGATCCTTTGCCTGAGTTTTTTTGTCCTTGAACATCCTTGATTAAGTACCAGATGAATAAGTGACTGCTCTGAGCATTTGTTTTAATTTGATGAAAAGTCTGGAGGTGTGACATCTCAGGGGCATCAAAATTAGGGTATGACAGATGCCCCTATTTAAGTTTCTTTCATTTGGAGGGAGAAAGATTGAGATCTTAAGTTCTCCTGAGTGAAAGAGACTTAAATACCAAAGAATGCCCGAATTTTGGGCATCCTTGAGATGTTGCAGCAATAATAAAATCCTTGTGCATGACTTGATCCCGTTGTTCGCACTCTGCGGGGGATAGGGAGACAAACTCCTGTAGAAATGTGCTTATACAAATTCTGATGAATGGATGGCAATGTAGAGTGCGCAATCCATCTTCTTTGACTAAGTGTTGATACTTAGAAAAAGGTAAACAACTCCCCCTTGTTTCGGATGTCCAATCGCGAAACTGGTCTTAATTGTAATTTTGGACGATATCTCACATAAAGAGAAAGATCTCCAAGGGTTTGTTTCCTCATCAAACTTCTCACCAGTGTCCGTTGGAGATATGCCATTTGATGGATGACAAGAAACTTTACCATACTTTTCTTCAATGTGACGTCTTTGAAGGAATGTCATATGATTGTGCATCCTTTTGAGGAGCTAATGACTTTGCTTGAAAGTGGACGAACTATTTTCGGGACGAAAACTGCCATTCATCGACTTATGCTGGGGAATTAACAAACTGCTTTCTAGTAGGAAAACTGCCATTTTTCAATTCTGCTGAGGAATCTGAACTATCTTTTTGAAGAAGACTGCCATTTATTGACTCCGCTGGGAAATTAACAAACTGTTTTTTAGGAGGAAAACTGCCATTTGTCGATTCCTTGGGTATCAAACAGACAAACTGTCTTTCTCGAGAAGGACTACCATTTGTCAATTGCTAGGGGAACAAACTATCTTCTGCGGAAAGAGATTGCCATTTGTCAACCCTGCTGAGGAATCCTTAAGCGGAACGAACTGTCTTCTATGAAAGAGACTGCCATTCGTTGACCCTGCTTAGGAAAAAGTGAGCAAACTGTCTTCTGCTGAAAGAGACTGTCATTTGCTAACTTTAAATAAGGAATCCTTAAACGAACTGTCTTCGTGAAGAAGACTGCCATCCATTATCTCCGCTTGGGAGAAAGTGAGCAAACTGTCCTCTGCTGAAAGAGACTGCCGTTTGCTGACTTTAAATAAGGAATCCTTAAACGAACTGTCTTCATGAAGAAGACTGCCATCCGTTACCTCTGCTTGGGATAAAGTGAGCAAACTGTCTTCTGCTGAAAGAGACTGCCATTTGCTGACTTTAAATAAGGAATCCTTAAACGAACTGTCTTCGTGAAGAAGATTGCCATCCGTTATCTCCGCTTGGGAGAAGTGAGCAAACTGTCTTCTACAGAAAGAGACTGCCATTTGCTGACTTTAAATAAGGAATCCTTAAACGAACTGTCTTCATGAAGAAGACTGCCATCCGTTATCTCCGCTTGGGAGAAAGTGAGCAAACTGTCTTCTGCTGAAAGAGATTCCCATTTGCTGACTTTTGAAAAGAAATCCTTAAACGAACTGTCTTCGTGAAGAAGACTGCCATCCGTTATCTCTGCTTGTGAGAAAGTGAGAAAACTATCTTCTCCTGAAAGAGACTGCCATTTGCTGACTTTAAATAAGGAATCCTTAAACGAACTATCTTCGTGAAGAAGACTGCCATCCGTTATCTCCGCTTGGGAGAAAGTGAGTAAACTGTCTTCTGCTGAAAGAGACTGCCATTTGCTGACTTTAAATAAGGAATCCTTAAAAGAACTGTCTTCGTGAAGAAGACTGCCATCCGTTATCTCTGCTTGGGAGAAGTGAGCAAACTGTCTTCTGCTAAAAGAGACTGCCATTTGCTGACTTTTGATAAGGAATCCTTAAACAAATTGTCTTCGTGAAGAAGACTGCCATCCGTTATCTCCGCTTGGGAGAAGTGAGCAAACTGTCTTCTGCTGAAAGAGACTGCCATTTGCTGACTTTAAATAAGGAATCCTTAAACGAACTGTCTTCGTGAAGAAGATTGCCATCTGTTATCTCCGCTTGGGAGAAGTGAGCAAACTGTCTTCTGCTGAAAGAGACTGCCATTTGCTGACTTTTGATAAGGAATCCTTAAACGAACTGTCTTTGTGAAGAAGACTGCCATCCGTTATCTCCGCTTGGGAGAAAGTGAGCAAACTGTCCTCTTCTGAAAGAGACTTCCATTTGCTGACTTTTTATGGGAAATTCGAAAGTGGACAAACTATCTTCCGGAGAAGACTACCAACTATCGAACTGTCAGAGAATCCTTGGTTGGGGAATCCCAAAAGTGGACAAACTATCTCCTAGAGGAAGATTGCCATCTGTCGGCTTGCTAGGGATTACCAAAAGTGAACAAAACT
The DNA here is from genome assembly GCF_029867415.1 of Vicia villosa. Classification (NCBI taxonomy): domain Eukaryota; kingdom Viridiplantae; phylum Streptophyta; class Magnoliopsida; order Fabales; family Fabaceae; genus Vicia; species Vicia villosa. The sequence goes on from NC_081182.1 coordinate 167,198,019, forward strand.
ATCTTCCCGAGGAAGACTGTTATTTGTTAACCTCCTTGGGGAGATCCTGGCGTATGAATTGTCTTTAGGAAAAAGGCTGTCCTTTCATGACTTGTAGGGGAAACTTGAGCAGATGTCCAAGTGACTCGAGCAATAGAATGATCAAAGCCTCACTTGACAATATTAATTATGCAGACATATGATATGATGCGTGAAGCATGCATGAGTGTTATGATGATTATAAAGTGAATGAAATTGTCGTGGATGTGAAATCCTGTGGTACGACTTGAATTTTGTTGATCAGAAGATGTCTTCTTTTTGGAATATGTACTCTGTCGGGGATACCGAGTTATCAGTCGTCCGCTTTTTAAAGTGAGTGAAATGATTTGAAGTTAAGATACGTAGTCGGGAGATGTTCGCAAAGCGACCTCATGGGGAAATTTTTGGTTCCCGGAGTCTCAACCGTTCTCGGAGCAACTGTTTGCATTCTTCCTATTGTTTGTAAACCTTAGAAAGAAATTTCACCTTTATTTTGCAAGTAAATTCATTTTATTTTATGAAAACATTTGTTTCAAGAAAAATGACAGTCAGACTTTAAAAAATGTAATTTTAAGAAACTGAATAAGACCCTATTGCAAAGAAAAGGCACAAGGCTCAAATTGTTATTTATGGAATGGTAATCAGCCAAATGCTTGATCCCATGGAGTATTTACAAAGTTAGAAATTGGTAATTTTCAGGAAAAGGACTCTGTTGAAATGTGACGACCGTTATCTTTCTCTTCCACTCTAAGTTGCGCTGTATTCGTGCTTCGTAGAAGATGACCTACTGATGATGAATACTCCGCTATGGATTTCGAATGATCAAGTTTGTCCTGAACACAGTTACTTGCCATATATCCCTAATTTTTGCGTAAACTACCCCTTTCGGGTTTTAAGTCTACCGGGATTAATTATATATATATATATATATATATATATATATATATATATATATATATATATATTTCTTTTATGTCTCTAATTTTTGCCTGAATCGCTCTTTTGGGTTTTCGATTCACTGAGACGCTCTTTTTTGCCTAAGTTGCTCTTTGCGAGTTTTCAACTTAGCGAGCTGTTCTTTTGTTTATTTAGGCGAAGTATTTCTTAACTGCATCGACGTTCACAGGACGGGTGAATTCTTCTCCATCCATAGTCGTGAGTATTAAGGCTCCTCCTGAGAAAGCTCTCTTGACCACGTATGGGCCGTCATAATTGGGAGTCCATTTCCCCCTAGAATCTATGAGAAAAGATTGAATCTTTTTTAGCACAAGGTCGCCTTCTTTGATTGTGCGAGGTCGAACCTTTTTGTCGAAAGCTTTCTTCATTCTTTGTTGATATAGCTGTCTGTGGCATAAAACTGTCATGCGCTTTTCTTCGATTAAGTTCAACTCATCGAATCTGCTTTGGCACCACTAGGCTTCTGTTAATTTTGCCTTCATCAAGACTCTCATTGATGGGATCTCAACCTCTATGGGTAGGACTGCCTCCACGCCATATACAAGGGAGAAAGGAGTTGCTCCAGTCGAGGTGCGTACAGATGTACGGTAACCATGAAGAGCAAACGGGAGCATTTCATGCCAATCTTTGTAAGTGATGACCATATTCTGAATGATTTTCTTGATATATTTGTTAGCTGCTTCTACAGCTCCATTCATCTTTGGTCTGTAAGGAGACGAGTTATGACGTTCAATCTTGAATTCTTCACAAAGTCCCTTCATCATTTTGTTATTCAAATTTGACCCATTGTCAGTGATTATCTTGCTAGGAATGCCGTAGCGACAGATGATGTGATTTTTGATAAACCCGACGACAACTTGTCTTGTGACGTTTGCGTATGAAGCTACTTCGACCCACTTGGTGAAATAGTCTATGGCTACCAAGATGAAGCGATGTTCGTTGGACGCTTTTGGCTCGATCATTCCAATCATGTTGATTCCCCACATGGAGAAAGGCCAAGGGGAAGAGAGTATGTTGAGAAGAGATGGTGGCACGTGAATCTTATCGGCGTACATCTGACATTAGTGACACATCTTTGCATACTGGTAGCAACCTGACTCCATCGTCAGCCAATAATATCCTGCTCTCAGTATTTTCCTTGTCATGGTGTGTCCATTGGTGTGAGTACCAAAGGAACCTCCATGCATTTCTCTCATGGGTGTTTCTGCTTCTTTTCTATCAACGCATCTGAGCAGAACCATGTCGAAATTTCTCTTGTACAGAACATCTTCATTCAGGAAGAATCTGCCAGCTAACTTTCTCAAAGTCTTTCTATCTTTCTTTGACGCCCCAAGAGGGTACTCTTGCCTTTGAAGAAGGTTTTTGATGTCGTGATACCACGGTTGGTCGTCGATGACTGCTTCTACTATGAAAACATGAGCGGGTCTATCCAGGCGCATGAAATCGATCCGAGGAATGTCATTCCAATGATTTATCCTAATCATGGAAGAGAGTGTGGCTAAGGCATCAGCCAAGTTATTTTCTTCACGAGGAATGTGATGAAAATCTACCCTGTCGAAGAATGGTAATAATCTTGTCGTGTAGTCTTTGTAAGGGATTAGCCCAGGTTGGCGTGTTTCCCATTCTCCTTTTATTTGATTGATGACCAAAGAAGAATCTCCGTATATATCCAAGTGTTTGATTCTTAGATCCACGGCTTCTTCGAGACCCATGATGCAAGCTTCATATTCGGCCTCATTGTTTGTGCATTTGAAAGTTAATCTGGCGGTAAATGGAATATGGGTACCTCGAGGAGTAACAATGATTGCCCCAGTTCCTCGTCCATAATCATTGACAGCTCCGTCAAAGATCAAGCCCCATTGGGATCGTATCTCAGGTCGGTCGTTTGGTAGTGGCTCGTCGTAATCTTTCATCTTGAGGTACATAACGTCCTCCTTCGGAAAGTCAAAACTGGTTGATTCATGACCATTGAGTGGGTGGTGAGCCTGGTGCTCAACTAGGATACTTCCTTTCACGGCTTTCTGTGCGTGATACTCAATGTCATATTCTGATAACAACATCTGCCAATGGGCAATTCTCCCAGTTAAATCAGGATTCTCAAAGATGTACTTGATTGGATCCATCTTGGAAATCAAACAAGTAGTGTGTCTAATCATGTACTGGCAAAGACGCTTGGCAGCCCAGGCCAAAGCACAACAGGTTTTCTCGAGCATGGAGTAGTGGGATTCACAGTCAGTGAATTTCTTGCTCAGGTAGTAGATGGCATGCTCTTTTCTCTTTGTCTCGTCTGGCTGTCCAAGGACACAACCCATGGAATCTTCTAAGACGGTTAAGTACATTATCAAAGGTCTTCCTTCCACTGGAGGAGACAAGATGGGTGGTTCGAGCAAATATTCCTTAATACTGTCGAACGCTCTCTGACAATCGTCTGTCAAGACGTAACTTTGATTTTTCCGTAGAAGTTTGAAAATTGGAGCACAAGTTGCTGTCATGAGATATATGAATCTCGAGATTTAATTCAGACGTCCAAGAAATCCTCTAACTTGTTTCGTGGTTCCAGGTGAAGGCATTTCTTGAATTGCCTTGACTTTGTTTGGATCTACTTCGATTCCTCGTTTGCTGATGATGAAACCAAGGAGTTTTCTTGAGTAGACACCAAAGGTACACTTGTTGGGGTTCAGGCGAAGCTGAAACTTTCGTAAGCATTGAAATAACTTTGTCAGATTCTGTATATGATCTTCCTCATTTTCTGATCTGGCAATCATGTCATCCACATAGACTTCCACTTCCTTATGCATCATGTCGTGGAAAGTGTAGTCATGGCTCTTTGATATGTTTCCCCTGCGTTCTTTAGTCCAAAAGGCATAACGCGGTAGCAGAACGTTCCCCAGGGGGTGATGAAAGCTGTTTTCTCCATGTCTTCAGGTGTCATTTTGATTTGGTTGTATCCCGAAAATCCGTCTATGAATGAGAAAACTTTGGATTTTGCTGTACTGTCAACCAACATGTCAATATGTGGTAACGAAAAGTCATCCTTAGGGCTAGCTTTGTTCAAATCTCTGTAGTCGACGCACATGCAAACTTTTCCGTCTTTCTTAGGAACGAGAACAATGTTAGCTAACCACTGAGGGTATTCTGAAGTGACGAGGAAACCGGTGTTGGTTTGCTTTTGAACTTCCTCTTTGATTTTCATGGCCATCTCCGGATGAGTCCTCGAGAAGGTAGAACATACATTCCACTTCAAAATTCTCATCGGTGTTTTCCGTATCGATGGTATTGAATGTTTGTTGAACAGGTTGAAGAAAACCTCCACTGCGGAAAGTTTATTGAATTGGGAGAACTACCTCAATTCCTGGACTAGCTTTTGATGATGTTGGAAAGAATCCAACTCCTGTTCTGTTTTTGTTGTTGGTAGGAATCTCAATGTGCCCCCCTTTAAAACTTGGATTGCATCTTTGTAGGAAGAAATAGACGATGCTTTCTCCTTTCCTTTTTCCTTATCCAAGGAAAGTGCCTGGAATTTAGTTCCAGCAACTTCTTTTGGTTCTATGTTGGAGAATGATGACAAGTTACTGACGATCAAAGCTCGTTCTCCACATACGGTTACCAATTTGTCATTTCTTATGAATTTCAGTTTCTGATGAAGTGTTGAAGTAATTGCCCCAGCTTCATGAATCCATGGGCGACCGAGCAAACAACTGTATTGTGCTGGGATATCCATAACTTGGAAAGTGATTTTGAAAGTCTGACTTTGACTTCCTCGATCCATCAAATGCTTTGACGATGACGTGACTGTCCCTTAGCGGGTAATCTTTGAAGGATAATCTTGACAATGTTGATTTTGGCATGACGTTGAGAGAGGATCCATTGTCTATTAGGACTCCTGTGAGTATATCATCTATGCAGCCAATTGAGATGTGAAGTGGAAGGTTATGGTCCACTCCTTTTTCAGGAAGATCTTCGTCACAAAAACTCAGATTAGTTCTTGTGGAGATGTTGGCAATGATGTTGTTAAATTGCCCCACGGTAACACTGGGTTCTACGAAAGCTTGTTCCAAAACTTCCTGTAGAGCTTCTCTGTGAGCTTCAGAACTCAATAGCAGGGAAAGAACAGATATCCTAGACGGAGTATGTAGCAGCTGGTCTACAATGTTGTATTCACTCCTCTAGATTAATTTCAAGATCTCATCATTTTCTTTCGCTTAAACAACATTGGTCAGATGATTGTCTTGTTTATGTGGTGCTTCTTCCAAAGGTCTCTCCACATTTTTTGTTGTTATGTTGAAGACTCGTCCACTTCTGGTGACTCGACTAACATCAGCAATGTTGACAACAGATGGTAATGGTATTTCCTTACCATTTTCAATGAATGTATGTTGTACTTGTATGGTATAGCCTTGCTGGACTCATACGGTACAGGACCTGGTAAGTAGATAACTAACGGAGCAATTGCTGTCTTCCTTCTGTCATACTTGACTTGCATTGGTTCAACTTGATTAATCTGAGGAGATACGGTAAAGACATCGTCATCTTCTCTATTGGCAAGAACGGTAATGGTATTTTCATCCATTAGTTTCTGAATTTCGTTGCGAACGCACAAACATCCTCGTGAATTTCTTCGACAGATTCTGCATCTACTATAAGGATGGAAATCCGTTCCAAAGTAGGAAAGTCCATTTAAAGTCTTATGGAACCTGACTACCGATCCTTCGAGATCTTCAACTTTGTAGATTTTGTATTCTCCTGGACATCCTTGTACCATGTTGAAGTCGTATTCAGTTTTGACTCGAATGTGTTGAATCCATCCTAAGTCCATTTGTTCTTGTAATGCAGCTTGAACTACAGCACATCCTTGATTATTCTTTGGACAAATTTCACATGTGAAGTAGTTGTGAGGTGGTACATGGCCGTACCTAGCTTGTCTAGCGTGCATTTTGACGAGATTTTCCCCTATCTGTCGAATGTGATAGATTTGAATGACATTGGGGTGCTGATCTATCAGATTTACTGAAGCTTCTTTATGCTGTGGCAAAGGATTTGCTTGGACGTTAGGATTAGTATCTTTGAAGGATAGCATTCCGCTCTTCACTAATCTTTGAACGTCGGCTTTGAAACTGAAACAGTTCTCAATGCTGTGACCAGGTGCCCCCTTATGATAAGGACAAAATTGGTCAGCCTTGAACCACAGTGAAGATTCATATGCAGGATTTGGAGGATTCTTTGTCTGAATGAGTCCTTTGGCCAGTAGTGTTGGAAACAAATCCGCATAAGGCATTGGCACGAGGTCAAAAGGAAGATACCTTTGTGCCCGATTGTTGTAATTTGGAGGTCGAACCTGCTGCTGAGGTTGCTGCGACCTTTGTTGAAATGGTTGTTGCGAAACCTGAGGTTGATAAATTGGCGCTGAGTTAACAACTGGAGTTATTGTTGCAACTTGAGGTTGAAACTTCTTCTTTGCTTTGTGCAAGACATTGCTGACCTCTTGATCCTTTTTCTTTGGGAAAGAACTTCCATACTTCCTAGGACCAATAGAAGATTCTGGTTCTTTGTTCAAGCTTCCTTCTCAAACTGCATCTTCTAAACGTACACCTATGTTTACCATCTCTGTAAAATCACTAGTTGCACTAGCAATGATTCGTCCGTAGTAAAATGGACTCAAAGTCTTGAGATAGATTTTTGTCATTTCTTTCTCTTCAAGTGGAGGATAAATTTGAGCAGCAACCTCACGTCATCTCTGAGCGTATTCCTTGAAGCTTTCTCTATCCTTTTGAGTCATGGCCCGGAGTTGATCTCTTTCAGGAGCCATATCCAGATTGTACTTATATTGTTTGACGAAGGCCTCTCCGAGGTCTCGAAAAGTAAGAATCTCTGAACTGTCCAAGTTCATGTACCATTTGAGTGCAGCACCAGTCAGGCTGTCTTGAAAATAATGAATAAGCAATTGTTGATTATCAGTCTGAGTTGAAATCCTTTGAGCGTACATCACGAGGTGACTTTGTGGGCATGAATTCCCTTTGTCCTTCTTGAAATCTGGTACTTTGAATTTGTGAGGAATCTTAACATTCGGAACCAGACAGAGGTCTGCAACATTCTTTCCAAATAGATCTTGTCCTCAGAGAGTCTTGAGTTCCTTCTGCATTTGCAGAAACTGTTCCTGGAACTTGTCCAATCTTTCATACACGCCAGCGTCCTCACTGGGAGCGTGATGATATACTTGTCCTCCCGATGGAGGAAAATTATGTACAAATGGTCGTGGAGAAGCCATGACAACAGATCTTGGTATCTCAGCATTCTGTTGTGTGAAACCCATTACCGTTGCTCTTGGAACTTCAATTTCCAGAGGTTTGTAACCCTCCGGTGGTTGCATATCCATTGTAGCTCTTGGAACTTCAGAAACTGGGGGTATGTACCCTTTTGGAGTAAAGTTATACGGCATGCTCCAAGGTCGGTTGGGCGGCATGGTATACTGAGGAATAGGAGTAGAAACAATCTCAGAAACCACAATCCTTTGTGGTTCTTCTGGCGTTGGTTGATTCTGTGAAACCACCAGGGCTTCTACCATACTATTGAGCCTTTCAACAGCATCTTTGAGAGTAGTAACCTCTTCTCTGAGTTCTCCATTCTCTTGCTCTAAGTCGTCCATTCTTTTCTTGCGACTTGAACGAGTGTTATATGAATGAGACAGCTTGAATGCCTTTGTTCACCTCCTTCTCCTCCTCTCTTTCTGGAGAAAGGAAAATGACTATTAGATCCGCGACAATTCTCGTGTCAGTGCGTACAACTAAAGCGATGCATGATGTGTAATTAAGTTAATATTTTTCAAGGAAACACCATAATTACGTTATGAAACACCAAACTTTTTATTAATTAAGCGAAAACGCCGTTTTTTACACACTTTGAAAAGGGAAATACAGAGAAACAGAGATAAAGGACTCTAAAACTTTGACAAAGAGCCAATTTCATGTTCTAACATTTTCTTCTGTTTCTTGAGCTGAGCGTTCTCTGACGTGAGTTGATCGATGATCCAGGAAGCAGGAGGGATATGATGAGAAAGTGACGTTTGTGTCACTTGTCGATCGAGTACTTCAAGTAACTCATCCTTCCTTCTTAGGATGTTCTGAATCTCAACATTTTCCGTGTTGACGATTCGATACTTGTTTCTCCAAGCATTCCTTTCTTCACACACCTTGTTTAATGCTGCTTGCAGTTTCTCAACATCGGTGGAGAAAAGGAAAATTGGTTCCCTTAGGGGAATAGGTTCTTGACGCTGATATGGCATCCCGAGCTTGATTGCTCTGATGCGTACCCATTGAAGGTAAGGATCCAGGGAGATGCAAAGATGTTTTCCTAACAATCTTCTCCATTTTGTGTGAACAAGACGCCAGGCTTGGACAATTTCCTTCTTCAGCATGTTACCATGATCGTCGATGTTCTTGAAGAACAGACCCTCCAATTGAATTCTACTCGGTATATTTTTCATAGGATAGCCGTATTGACGACGGGCTAAAGCTGGATTATAACTGATTCCTCCCTTAGTTCCAATAAGGGGTACGTTGGGATAACTTCTGCAACTGAAAATGATCTTGGTTTCGTCGTTGTCAGGACTACACCAATCAATGTCCGAATGAGTGAGGGACATGATTTTCTGTGACCAGTGAAGGCCATCCCTCATGTTCCAGAAAGTGCTAGACTTTGGCAGGTGCGAGACGAACCATTCGTATAACAATGGTACGCAGCATTTGATTAATCCTCCTTACTGCAGGTTTCTTGAATGCACAGAGTGGTAAGCATCCGCAAGCAAGGTTGGAACTGGATTTCCAATTAAGAAGATCTTAATTGCGTTGATGTCGACAAAATTGTCAATGTTAGGAAACAAAAACAATCCGTAGATAAGCAATGCCAAGATTTCCTCAAAAGCGCTCATATCTTGGATGCTGACGAAGTACCGAGCTTGTTCCTATAGGAACTTGGAGGGTAATCCTTGAATTCCTCCTTTACTCACCATATGAGTTTTGATGTCGACTACGTTCAAGGGAGTAGTTGCTGCAATGATAATGTCGTCAGGATTCTTTTCCAAATCGGAGTACGAATCTTGCGCGTACACGGGTATTCCAACCAGACGAGAGTACTCCTCCAACATAGGCATGAGTTGATAATATGGAAAGGTAAAGCAGTGATACGTTAGATCGTAAAACTGTACCAAAGTGGGAAGGATCCCATCCACAATGTTAGTGCTGAGAAGAGGCAGAAGTTTTCCATACTTTTCCTTGAAAGCTTGGGGTTGACCACCAGTTTTCCGAGCTTTTCCAATTCCACGACCTTAGGAATTTTGAAGGTGTATTTCCTAGCTCTCTTTCTTCCATAATCCATGGTATAGATCCTTAAGTCCTTTCTCCGTTTCTCTCTTTCTATGAAGTTCAAAACGTTCGTTATTTAGTTTCCTTGAAAAATGACTCGAAAAAGACTCTTTGGTTTTAATTATTATGATGAATGCATGAATGCACACACAAAAGTTTTTAACAAACATGGCGTAGAAGGGTATAGTGGTCATGGAGTCACAACGCAAACCTCGCCCCAGGGTAAACTAAGGTTAAGGATTTTTGTACCTGTAGAACGGGTTCTAGGGGTCTCAGAGCTTTTGCTCAATCTTAAAGATACGTTGATTGGTATCTACAAGAGAGTTTTCTCTGAGTGTAGTATCTGCGTGACAATTACTTTCGTAATCACCGCTCTACGTCCTAAAAAAAGGCTTTAAGTGGGGTTAATGTGTTTCTAGGTCCTCTTGGTACAGATCAGTCTCGGAATGCATTGGCGCAGTTAATCACAACCAGCCAGGCAAATCCCAGGAGTAGATTTGGGAACCAAGATTAGAGGGCCTTCACCGAGAAGACATCCTCTGTCCTATCTTATGTTGCACTCAAATCTGGGTATAGGATTTCTCACCACAATGGGGAATCAAGCCCTTTCCCGATACAGAACATAAAAATATAAACAAGTATAAATGAAATCAAACACATAAAATGACACAGAGGTTAGGCAGGACCTCTCTTGTTTGAGGGGGAATTTGGCATCCCTAATTCCTCATTGGGGGCTGGACCAGCACAGGTTAACCATTGGTTTAGATGAAAAACCAAGGTTATTACTTTCCCCAGCAGGGTCGCCATTTTTCTGTGGTGTCTTTTTTTTACCTCCCCGTTTCACTTGGGAGGACGGCACGCTGGACCCTTCACGCAAAATTTGGAAGGAGAATGCGCCCGAGGCGGGATGAATTTTGTTTTAGTTCTTCCTACAATAACACACGAACTTTTTAATTATCCTACGAGGAGGAAAGGGGAAAAAGATCTCAAATAAACCCTAGGAGTTTGCTAAGTGTGGGGATTCATATATACTAGAAATTTTGGAGTCCGGGAGGTCGGTTATATATAGGGAAGGTTTTAAGCACCCTACATATCCGTAGTACTCTACGGGAACCTTCTTTGTGTCTGTGTGTTTGTGTTTGCTGCTAATGATTGGGAAAGTTTATCCTTTGTGTTAGGAGAAGGAATTGAATTGAATGAAAGATAGACAGACTAACTATTTTTGGTTTTTATTAGCTCGCTGAGATTCCTTGTGAACCTCATGCCTACATATCCCTAATGGAAGTCAGAGCTTTTTGTAGTTCGAAGAACTAATTATGGAAATTAATTATTTTTGGTGCCTTGCTTGAAGCTCAAGGTTGAAGCTTGAGTTAAATCTCTGTTTACATTAAAGAGACATGAAATCATCTCTACAGAGAGGTATTTCTACTATTCCACCACAAACATTAAAAAGTGACAGAAAAGCTTAGTTCATTTCATTAAGAGAGGGACCTTACTTGTATGTTTGCAAGTATGCCAGTCGCGTGTCTCTTGAATGAAAGAAATATTCTCATCCAAATTAGGGAAAGTGTACAAGTCTGGGTTTGTTTGCCTCAGAGCATGCCTTTCAAAGTCCTAAATGGGAGAATGTTTGAAATTGAGATTGAAATTGAAATGTTTGTTTGTTTGAATGTGGTGAGATAGGAGAAATATCTCTCTATAGGAGATAAGCTATGTCTTCCTACTGTTTGAAAGATTTGATTTTTTAGTTGGCTTGAATGAAGCACAAGCTTGAGGCCTTTTGATTGTTTTTATTGACTCTGGGAGATGACTCCACTGGAAATTAACTTAAACTAAGGAATTTTGTGTTTTGTACGAAGCCCAGAATTGAGGATGACTCTAGTTGGAAAGTATTTATTTGTTTTATGATTGAAAGGTTTTTTAGTGTTCTGTACAAAGCCCATAATTGTGGCCGACTCTACCTAGGGATACTCTATTTTGTGCCTTGTATGAAGCCCAAGGTTGTGGCTGACTCTTGGTTGGGGAAGTCATTATTTTCTGCCTTGTATGAAGTCCAAGGTTGTGGCTGACTGTTGAGGAAACTGAGTATGGATGACTCTATGGAGATAAGATCCTAGAGGTTAGGAATATTTGACACAGGAAATGTGGTTTATCTGCCTTGTACAAAGCCCAAGGTTGTAGCTACTTGATGATGAAGGACTCATTAGGGAGACTCTATTACCTGCCTTGTACAAAGCCCAAGGTTGTGGCTGGCTCTCTAGGGGAATACCTATGAGTATGGTTTTGACTCTAAGAGGAGTATGTGCCTTGTAAAAAGCCCAAGGTTGAGGCTGACTTTTTAATGAATAAAGATCTACCAGTGTGGGATCTTTTGACTCAGAGGGGATTTTTGTTGAGGATTATCCTAAGGGTTGACTCTACTGAGGATTGTGCTTTTGTTGAATGAAAGACCCAGGTTGGAAGATTGACTCTTACTAGGGAATTGACTTTAAAAGCTTAATTTTGGAAGCTAACCCTTTCCAGGGGATTATGACCTTAGAGGACTGATTTTGGAGGCTAACCCTTTCTAGGGGTTTTACTCTACTAGAGAGTTTATCTTTTGAAAGCTTAATTTTTGGAAGCTAATCCTTTCTAGGGAATTTGGATTTAAAGGAGTGATTTTGGAGGCTGACCCTTTCCAGGGGTTTTTGTTAAAATGAAGGAATGAATGGAGGCTAACCCTTTCCAGAGGTTTGTATGGCAGAAAGATTATCTAGATGAAACTTCTTGTTTAAAGCCCAAGATTAAGGCTGACACTGACTAAGGATAGACATATATGGATCCTAGACTCTGCTAAGGAAAATTAATGAAGATAAGGGTGACACAGACTGTCCATGTCTCTCATTCCAAAAGGTGAACTCAATATGAGATTGAGACATTCTTAGCTTGTTTAAAGTATGGTTTAAAGGGTGGAAGAAACTCACCAGGGTAGGATAAAAAGGTGACTAAAGACCTGTTCCTATGTTTATAAGAAACCTGATGGGTCCTTGTATACAAGCTCAAGAGGGAGCTGGGAATGCTTTTAAGAAGCCTGTGGGTCCTTGTACAAAGCCCAAGAGGAGGCTAATCAAGGGTCATCGAGGGTCCTTGTTATAGCACAAGAGAACACTATGTGGTTTTGAACTCATTTTGGCTCTAAGCAAATGGGTAAGAGGTTTCACCAGGAATAAATCCTCTTGGGTGGATGTGTCCTAGTTTGGGTTCTAAGGCTTTTTTCAAGATGTTTCACCGGGAATAATTCATCTTGAGGGTTTGAACTAAAGATCTCTAATTAGGAAAGAGCCTTCACCGGGAAGACATTCTCAATCCTAGGCCATAGTCCTATAATATATATATATATATATAGTTTAACTGTCCTAAGGTTGTACACTCAGACGTAGTCCTAAACAATATATAAACAGTTTATATTTGACAGTAATTTAAATGAAAGCTTATAAATTGAAAGCTATAAAGCCTAACCTGGATGAAGTGGAGGCCTTTGAAGATGTATGTGTAAAGCCTTACCAGTAACTTGGTTGTTTATTGGAAACAGTTGAATATTTATTATAACCATTTAAAGGTTTTTGAAAACAGAAGAAGTGAAGATGGACATAAGTCACATAGGTATCTGAAGAGTTTCACCGGGAATAATGCCCTTCAAATACCAGAAGAATGTTTTGAAAACAGAAAGAAGATTTTGTAAATTCAGTTTTGAAAAACAAACTATGAAAAGAAAAAAGGTGTTGGGTCTTACACTCTATTAGAGGCCCAAAGATTTATTTACTGCTTATAAGAAACAGTTGATTGAAAATGAAATACTGTTGTTAAAACAGTTTCATTAAAAATAAAATGAAAAGGGGTTGGGACTTACACTCTATTAGAGGCCCAGTTTTTATTTACTGGGTATGAAAAAAACAGTTGAAGATATTTCAAATGATACAAAGATTCGTTGTTTGGAAGTATTGGTAGAAGTCATCTTGCTTCTATGATATATGCTGTTTCTGGAAACAAGAGAGTTGGCATTGGCTATGAGGGTGAAACCCCATAAAAACTTGAACCTGTAGATGATATGAATATCACATACAAGCCATTGTATGATCTGTTCAAGTATGGCCACTCACATGATATTAGGCTCACTTCACACGCTCAGAGATTCCATGCTGCACACACTAAGAAGAATGTGACACAATCTAGAAAATATCATGCTGCTAAACCTAAGGAATATCATGTTGTTCCTCCTATTGTTTATCATGCTAAACCCAAGTTCAATCAGAAATTGAGGAGAACTAACAAGAAAGGACCCAAGAAGTTGTGGGTACCTAAGGAGAAGATAAATTCTGTTGCAGATATACTTGGCAGCAAAGAAGACAAAGCACAACATGTCATGGTACCTGGACTCTGGGTGCTCGCGGCACATGACGGGAAGAAGGTCTATGTTCCAAGACCTGGTGCTTAAGTCCGCTGGAGAAGTAAAGTTTGGAGGAGATCAGAAGGGCAAGATTATTGGCTCTAGAACCATAAGTACTGGTAACTCTCCTTCCATATCTAATGTACTTCTTGTAGAAGGATTAGCTCATAACTTATTGTCCATAAGTCAATTAAGTGACAATGGTTATGACATAATCTTCAATCAAAAGTCTTGCAAGGCTGTAAGTCAGAAGGATGGATCAATCCTATTTATAGGCAAGAGAAAGAACAACAATTATAAGATTGATCTTTCTGATCTTGAGAAGCAGAAGATGACTTGCCTTATGTGTGTTAGTGAAGAGCAATGGGTCTGGCACAGAAGATTAGGCCATGCTAGTTTGAGAAAGATTTCTCAGATTAACAAACTAAATCTGGTCAGAGGGTTCCCAAATCTGAAATTCAAATCAGATGCTCTTTGCGAAGCATGTCAGAAGGGCAAGTTCTCCAAACCTGCATTCATGTCTAAGAATGTTGTTTCTTCCTCTAGGCCGCTAGAACTTCTGCACATTGATCTGTTTGGCCCAGTCAAAATAGCATCTGTCAGAGGGAAGAAATATGGATTAGTCATCGTAGATGATTATAGTCGCTGGACATGGGTAAAGTTCTTAAAACACAAGGATGAGTCCCATTCAGTGTTCTTTGACTTCTGCACTTAGATTCAATCTGAGAAAGAGTGTAAAATCATAAAGGTCAGAAGTGATCATGGTGGCAAATTTGAGAACAAATTCTTTGAGATTTATTTCAAAGAAAATGGTATTGCCCATGATTTCTCTTTCCCTATAACTCCACAGCAAAATGGAGTTGTAGAGCGAAAGAATAGGACTCTACAAGAAATGGCCAGAACCATGATCAACGAAACCAATATGGCTAAGCATTTCTGGGCAGAAGCAATAAATACTGCATGTTATATTCAGAATAGATTCTCTATAAGACCTATTCTCAATAAGGCTCCTTATGAATTGTGGAAGAACAGAAAGCCCAACATTTCATATTTTCATCATTTTGGATGTATTAGTTATATTCTGAACACTAAGGATCATCTGAATAAGTTTGATTCTAAGGCACAGAAGTGTTTCCTTCTTGGATATTTTGAACGCTCAAAAGGCTATAGAGTATACAATACTGAAACATTGATTGTTGAAGAATCAATCAATATCATATTTGATGATAAGCTTGGTCTTGAAAAGCCAAAGCAATTTGAGAATTTTGCAGATATTGAAGTCTGTGACTCAGAAGCTGGAGAACCAAGAAGCAAAGGATCAGAAGATCAAGTTGCTGCATCTTTAGAGAATCTCAGAATTTCTAAAGATCCAACTATCATAAGATCTTCAAGACTCACTTTTGCTCACTCAGAAGATGTCATTCTTGGAAAGAAAGAAGATCCTATTAGAACCAGATCATTCCTTAAGAACAATGCAGAAGGACAATTAGGTCTTGTTTCTTTGATCGAGCCAACTTCTGTTGATCAAGCTCTAGAAGATGCAGACTATATAATTTCCATGCAAGAAGAACTAAATCAGTTTACAAGGAATGATGTATGGGATTTAGTTCCTAGACCAAAAGGATTTAACATCATTGGTACCAAGTGGGTCTTCAGAAACAAGCTGAGCGAAAAAGGAGAAGTTGTAAGAAACAGAGCCAGACTACTTGCTCAGGGCTATAGTCAGCAAGAAAGGATTGACTATACAGAAACCTTTGCACAAGTGGCTAGGTTAGAATCTATTCACTTATTGATTTCTTTTGCCACTCAACATAACATCACTCTATATCAGATGGATGTTAAGAGTGCCTTCTTAAATGGTTATATAGATGAGGAAGTGTATGTCCACCAACCTCCTAGTTTTGAAGACTCTAAGTCTCCAAAACATGTTTTCAAACTAAAGAAATCATTGTATGGATTGAAGAAAGCTCCTAGAGCTTGGTATGAAAGATTAAGTTCTTTCCTTCTGAACAATGGTTTCACTAGAGGACAAGTGGATAATACTCTCTTCTGTAAAACTTTTAAGAAAGATATCTTAATTTGTCAAATTTACGTTGATGATATTATCTTTGGAACCTCTAATGCTACACTTGGGAAGGAGTTTGCTAAGTCTATGCAGGCTGAGTTCGAGATGAGCATGATGGGAGAATTCAAGTATTTTCTTGGGATTCAAATCAATCAAACTTCTGATGGAACATATTTTCATCAAACGAAGTATGTGAAAGAACTTCTGAAGAAGTTTAATCTTTCTGAAAGCAAAGAAGCCAAAACTCTTATGCATCCAACGTGTGTCCTAGGTAAGGATGAGTTAAGTAAGAAGGTTGACCGGAAGCTCTACAGAGGTATGATTGGATCTCTTCTATATCTTACTGCTTCTAGACCTGACATTATATTCAGTGTTTGTTTGTGTGCAAGATTCCAATCAGATCCTAGAGAATCTCACTTAACAGCTGTTAAGAGAATTCTGAGGTATCTGAAAGGTACTACTAATGTTGGTTTAGTCTACAAAAGATCTGAAGAATACAACTTAGTAGGTTATTGTGATGCTGATTACGCTGGAGATAGAGTTGAAAGAAAAAGTACTTCTGGAAGTTGTCAATTTCTTGGAAGTCACCTGATCTCCTGGTACAAAAATAAGTAAGCTACCATTGCCCTCTCTACAACAGAAGCATAATATGTTGCTGCTGCTAGTTGTAGCACACAAATGCTCTGGATGAAGAGTCAGTTAGAAGATTATCAGATATATGAGAGTAACATTCCTATCTTCTGTGATAATACTTCTACTATATGTTTATCTAAGAATCTAATCTTACATTCCAAAGCTAAACATATTGAGATTAAACATCATTTAATTAGGGACTATGTTCAGAAGGGTGTTCTTTCTTTAAACTATGTGGATACAAACCATCAATGGGCTGATATCTTTACAAAACCCCTTGCTGAAGATAGGTTTAAGTTCATTCTGAAGAATATCATTATGGATTTATGCCCAGAATGAGAAGATGAGAAGTTCTGACATATGGATAAGTTCTGAAATGTGTATGGTTTATCTTCTTATAAGAAGTTCTGATATTGATCAATTAGAAGTTCTGATTTTGTTATTACTAACGTTTCATTATCTAAGTTGATTCATAATCTCTTTTAAAGCAAAACAGCTGTCACCAGTTTTCCAGAAGATGAACACGTGTTCACTCTAATTGGACAAGCATGCGTGCAGTTGATGAGACGCCGCCCTAGGTAACTGTGCAAATCATTTCAAATATTAAGTTATCTCTCCTAACGTCATTTCTCATTAAATGCATTTGAATTCTTGTTTTCTGTAATCATATTCATTCTAACACGTATTGAATTTCATTTCAAATCCGTCTCTATATATACTCATCTCCACATTCATTTCATCTCTTTACATTCTCTATCTTCATTCATCTCTCTCTCTCTCTCTCTCTCTCTCTCTCTCTCTCTCTTTCGTTGTTTGCATAAACCCTAGTTCTAAACCGAATCTCAGAGAATCTTCATGATTTCTTCTTCAAGTACTCAAAGAAGAAAAATGTCGTCTGCTCATCTTTTTCAACACAAATATGGCTACGCTCCATTGAAGACTTGTTCTATTCCTTCAACTGAATTGGAAGTTCTTTGCGAAAAAATGGTAGATTTTGAAAATCTTAGGGAACATGGTTTCAAAACAAAGGCTGAAACGATGGAACAAGGTTGGTCGAACTACCTTGAAAGACTGGTTGGACCAGTGTATCCTCTTTTGGTTAAGGATTTCTGGGTTCATGCAACGGTTACTCCAACTGCTATCATCTCCTTTTTGTTAGGGCATGAAGTTGTGGTGACTGAGAAGATGATAAGGAAGCTCTATAGTCTTGATGATTATGAAGGAATCACAGGTGCTATTCCTAGTAGAGTTAATTGCGAAACAGTTTATAAAGAATTATCTACTTCTTCTGGATTTGCATCTCATCAAACTACTTCGTTGAAGCCGTTCTACAGAGTTTGGGCTGAGATTATTCTGGGATCTCTTTATCACAGAAAGTGATCTCTTGCCTCTACTTATGTGAATCAGGATCAGAGGTATGTTCTTTTCTGCATTGGAAAAGGTACTGAGGTTAATCTCTCAAGCATTCTATTTCAACATTTGAAGACAAATATTGAAGAATCACGAGATGAAGAATGCAAGAAGTATCCAGATTTCAAGAAGAACACCATTCCTCTTGCCAGAATGATTTCAGACATTCTGACAGAAAGTGACTTGTTGGATATTCTGAGATCTGTTGGTACGCTCAAGTTCTTTACTGTCATTCAAGGACACATTCTGAATTCTTTTGATTTACAAAGGATGCTTCTAATTGAGAAGGTAACTTCTACTCCAAGAATATTTCCAGATATTCTAACTAGAAGAGTCCCTGTTGAGAGTTTCACTCAATTGTTCAAAGAAAACTTGACAAATTTGTTAAGCGTTATTTGAAGTCTTGTGTCAAAGCTCAATCTTCTGTTGATCCTGCGTGGATTCAAGGAAGAGTTCTTCCATCTCTGGCTGAGTTGAAGAAGAAAGAACAGAAGAAGAAAGAAAAGAGATTAAAGAGAAAAGCTTCAGAAGAAGAAGCTAAGCAAGCTAAGAAGCAGAAGATTACCTATGATCCTCTCAAAGTACAAACTAAAGATTAACGTGAGAAGCGCATCAGGGAATCTTTTCGTGCATATAATGCTGCTCATTCCTCTCAAACTCCTTCTGAACCACATAATTCTTTCATCATCCCAAACAGTTACCAACCACCTCCTTCTACCCTTATGCTGAACCCCCAACCATTAAATGCCATTCCCCCAACACCTTCTGATATTCCATCTTCATCTACCTTCACCACAGAATATCCACCTTCTTTAACCCACTCTTTACCATCAGGAAAATCCAACCCTTACTCTCTTCTGTACCCTGACTATCGCTTCACCTTTAACCCTCCTGAACCCTCCATTGATATTGATTTTGCTTTGTTCAATCTGAAGTTCAGAAAGAGGATGGAAATTTTGAGAGCTGCTCATGACTCCAAGCTGGATCATGTTTCTACTCGGGGCTTATGGAATAGCTTTAGAAAGGATTTTCAGTTTGATGCTATGAACATCCAGAAGAGATGCTTAGCTGAAGTATCTAGTTCTCCTGGATGCCTCCATTTTCTATTCTGACTGGAGATTTTCAGTCGATATTCAACTGGCTAAGGGAGAATCCCTCAGAGAAAGCACCAAATATGGTGTTTCCAGAAGTTGTTTATCCTTCAGAAGTTGCTGCTCCCATTCCTCCAAAGAATCTGGCTGAGATTCTTAAGGCTCTAGAGAATGAAGATTCTGAGATCCCTACTCCAGAATATGCTGAAGATGCTTCTGTTTCAGAAGATGATGTTGAGAATGAAGATGCTGAGAATCATTCTTCTGATATGTTTTGATGAATCAATGAAACATTATCTTCTCTCCATATTGTTTGTTTTTCATCTGAATCTTTTATATGTTTTTTGATGTTATGACAAATAGGGGAGAAAATGTGATAATTGATGTGATTTATATTATCAGTTGCTGGGATTAAGTCTCAACATTTCTAACGCTATTTTGCAAGTTCTATGTCTTTGAGAATATCTTTGCAGGATTGGCATAAGAAGATGTTATTGGCATAAGAAGCAAATACATGAAGAACATGTCTTTGGCTTGAGAAGCAAACACATGAAGAATATGCTATTTCAGAAAGAAGCATGTTCTTGGAAATTGAAGCAAGCTTAGTGCTGTGAAGCTTCAAAGATCAGAAGCAACAAGGAATGATGTTCTGATATTCTCGTGGCAGAACATGCTCTAACACATTCTTATCCCTCATATGTTCTGATACACATTATGTTTAAGAACTTACCAAAGTTTTTGCTCTGATATATGTTCCTTCTTAAAAGAATGTTTCTGATTCATCCATGCTCTGACTTTTGTCGTTTAGTTTGTTCTGAAACATTTCAGGATGTAGAGATGCTCTGATGATGCTCTTGTACATTCAAGAATGTTCTGATACAATCTAGCATGCAATGATTCAAGAAGAAATTCAAAGCTCTGAAGTTGTCCTATGTGTGGGTCGTCGTTTTGTTTACCTCCCCGTTTCACATGGGAGGACGGAACGCTGGACCCTTCACGCGAAATTTGGAAGGAGAATGCGCCCGGGGCGGGATGAATTTTATTTCAGTTCTTCCTACGATATCACACGAACTTTTTAATTATCCTAACGAGTAGGAAAGGGGAAAAAGATCTCAAATAAACCCTAGGAGTTTGCTAAGTGTAGGGATTCACCTAGACTAGAAATTCTAGAGTCCGGGGGGGTCGGTTATACATAGGGAAGAGTTTAATCACCCTACATATCCGTAGTACTCTACGGGAACCTTCTCTGTGTCAATGTGATTGTGTTTGTTGCTTATTATTGGGAAAGTTTCTCCTTTGTGTTAGGAGAGAGAATTAAATTGATTTGAAAAGAAGACAGACAAACTGACTATTTTTGGTATTTTAATTAGCTCGCTGAGATTTCTTGTGAACCTCATGCCTACATATCCCTAATGGAAGTCAGAGCTTAATGTAGTTCGGGGAACTAATTAGGGATTTTAATGATTTTTGGTGCCTTGATTGAAGCTCAAGGTTGAAGCTTGAATTAAATCTCTGTTTACAGTAAAGAGACATGAAATCATCTTTACAGAGAGGTATTTCTACTATTCCACCACAAACATTTTAAAGTGACAGAAAAGCTAAAATGTTTCATTAAGAGAGGGAACCTACTTGTTTGATCAAGTATGACAGCCAACATGCCTCATAAATGAAAGATTCTCAACCAAATTAGGGAAAGGTTGTACAAGTCTGGGTGTGTTGCCAGAGCATGCCTTTCACGAGTCCTAAATGGGAGAATGTTTGAAATGATGATTCGTTTGAAATGATTGTTTATTTGAAATGATTGTTTCTTTTTTTGTGGTGAGATAGGAGAAATACCTACCTATGAAGATGAACTATGTCTATCTACTGTTTGAAAGATTTGATTTTTTTAGCTAGCTTGTATGAGGCCCAAGCTTGAGGGTTTTGATTGATTTATTGACTCTGGGAGATAACTCCACTGAGGATGAATTTAAAATGAGAAGTTTTTATGTTCTATACAAAGCCCAGAATTGTGGCTGACTCTAGCTGGAGAGTATTTATTTGAGGAATTTTATTTGGTGTTTTGTACAAAGCCCAGAATTATGGCTGACTCTACTTAGGGAGACTCTATTATGTGCCTTGTATGAAGCCCAAGGTTGTGGCTGACTCTACTTAGGGAGACTCTATTTTGTGCCTTGTATGAAGCCCAAGGTTGTGGCTGACTCTTAACTGGGGAAGTTATTAGTTCATGCCTTGTATAAAGCCCAAGGTTGAGGCTGACTCTTTGGGGAGTTTTACTTTGCTGGAGGATTTATCTATTAAAAGACTGACTTTTGGAGGCTAACCCTTTCCAGGGATTTTGAATGATAGCAGAAATATTGCCTAATTGAGACTTCTTGTTTAAAGCCCAAGATTAAGGCTGACACTGACTGAGGATAGATAACTATGGGTCCTAGACTCTGCTAAGGAAAATTGATGATAAGGGTGACAGAGACTGTCCATGTCTCTCATTCCAAAAGGTGTACTCAATATGAGATTGAAACAATCTTGGCTTGTTTTCAAGTCTGGTTTAAAGTGGAAGAAAACTCACCAGGATAGGCTAGAAGGTAACTAAAGAGCTGTTCCTATGTTTATAAGAAACCTGATGGGTCCTTGTATACAAGCTCAAGAGTAAGCTGGGAATGCTTTTAAGAAGCCTGTGGGTCCTTGTACAAAGCCCAAGAGGAGGCTAATCGAGGGTCCTTGTTATAGCACAAGAGGAAGCTATGTAGTTTTGAACTTATTTTGGCTTTAAGCAAATGGGTAAGAGGTTTCACCGGGAATAATTCCTCTTGGGTGGCTGTCTCCTATTTTGGGTTCTAAGGCTTTTTCAAGATGTTTCACCGGGAATAATTCATCTCGAGGGTTTGAACTAAAGATCTCTAATTAGGAAAGAGCCTTCACCGGGAAGACATTCTCAATCCTAGGCTATATTCCTATAATATATATATATATATAGTTTAACTGTCTTAAGGTTTACACTAAAACGTAGTTCTAATATATAAACAGTTCTATATTTGACAGTAATTTAAATAAAAGACTGTAAATTGAAAGTTATAAAGCCTAACCTGGATGGAGTGGAGGCCTTTGAAGATGTATGTACAAAGCCTTACCAGCTGTTTGATAACAGTTGAATTCTTATTATAAACAGTTAAGGGTTTTTGAAAACAGAAGAAGTGAAGATGGACAAAGGTCACATAGGTATCTGAAGAGTTTCACCGGGAATAATGCCCTTCAAATACCAGAAGAATATTTTGAAAACAGAAAGAAGATTTTGTAAATACAGTTTTTGAAAAAAACAAACTAAGAAAAAAAAGATGCTGGGACTTACACTCTATTAGAGGCCCAGTTCTTTATAGTACTTGTTGATTGTTATGAGAACAGTTGAAAATGATTTGAAATGATACAAGGTTTTGTTGTTTGAAAACCAGGATCGTCTATTTGATCGGAGATTGAAAATAGTTTTGAAAATTGACAAAAAAATTCAACTTAATTAGGGTAAAAACAAAATCTATACCTAATTAAGACCTACATGATTAGGGTTTTATCACAAAAAATATTTATAAGAGATTAGGTTTTGAAAATCAAGAGAAAACTATATTTAAAGTATTTTAAAATACTTAAAAATATGTTATTTTAAACCTAAAAAATATGTCAAATAAATAATATTTTTTTTGATTTTTTGGGTTATTCATAAAATAGATATGTTAAATGATAAGTGTGTGAAAAATGAAGCAAAAATGGTTTAATTTGAAGGGTGAATTAATTAGTTGAAGTTGTGAAGAAAATAAGTGAGAAAAGTGATAAACAAAATAAGGATTTGTATCTACCAAGGCTTGAACCCACGCTCTCATGGTTACCACACAAAACAAAGCCAACTGAGCTACACGCTCAGTGTGACTAAAGAGGGACTCCATTTGGTTATATGTGAAACACACATGTTAAAATGAAAAAATAAAAACAAAAGGTCTGAGGGGGGGATCGAACACCAGACCTTGTGGCAAGAGAGAGAGGAAGCGCATGTGACCAAGTGAGCTAAACGATGTATTCATTTAAAACACGCTTTCAGTTAATTATATTTTAAACTCTCCCCTGAGAATTCAAAAATGGCGCCACCCACCATCTTCATCTTCAACCTCAAGCTTTCCATTTTTGAAATTCTGAACTTACTCATTTCTCAACCATTTGTAAGATGTAAAGAGCAAACTTGCTCTAAATTCTCTCACGATTTCAAATATGTAACTAACATAAATTTCTATTAACTATATCTACTGAATTAAACAAAATACGTGAAGAACCCTAAAATTCAAAAATAAAATTAAATGATGATGATGATGCATAAATGCATGAGAGTAGAGGGCTTTTGGTCCTCTAGTGATGCTGAACAAACTGGTATCGAGATATATGAGAAAGAGTACTTGAATAAGTAGGTTAGAGTCTGGAAAAATACCTCTAAAAATGGAGGTCGTGAGGATGATGAGGAACACCTGGGCTTGTGTGAGTGATCCTAAAAGCTTCCTGGGGACTCAGTGATGTTGACTGAATACTTATTATGACTTGAATCCCTCTGAATTGTCCAACTCGACTCCTTCAAATTGAGCTTCAAGTGAACATGGAGGTTGATGAATTTGTAGTTACAGATGAGCTGCGACCATCTGAATAGCTTCACCACACCCTAAGGAACATGTTTGGATACTTGGATTTGCTTGACACCTTCTGAATTGCTCTATGGACCTCCAACTGCACGAACTCCAAAATGAAAGCAACAATGGTGTTCATCCACTTATAGAAGTGATCCAGGTGCTTGGATCACCTCAAATGAACCCCCTTGAGATGTTAGAATGCTTACTTTCCAAAGAAGAGCTCTGGTTTGAAGAAAACAATTCTTCTTGCCAAAGAATTTTGAAAAACCATAAGCATGAGAGAGAAGGAGAAAGCAAGGAATTGAGTTGCTTTGGCGTGTTTAATATGAAGGAGAGCACTTATATTTATAGGCAAATGGTTCTGTACAGATTGAGGGAGTGAGCTTGCTTAATGAGGGAGTTTTGGTTTCTTGGCCATGAAGGAATTCAAGGAATATCCAAAATGCAATGATGGCCAAAACGAGTTTAGCTCCCTATCCATTGATTCCATCTGATCTTAGGGAACATTTCTGATGCAGAATGAGCTCTAATTGGTTGGCGAGAAGATTCCTTTGATGATTCATCCATTTGCCATAAATTTCTCAAATGTAATCATTACATTATCACATGTTCTTGTTTTGGGAATCTTCTTCAATTCTTATGCCATGGTGAAAATGAATGCATGGTATGTTTGCAGATGTATTATGGGTCATGTAGCATCAATTGGTAGAGCCATTTGCACAAAATTGCAAAGTTTCAAATTGCACATGACCTATAATTTTACTTCATGAGGCCAACTTTGAACAAGCATAACTCCTAGCTCAAAATGAATTTGGAGAAGGTTGAACACAATTTGGAAAGCCCTAAAAATCTAATTCAATTTGTTGAAATACGAGAGACTAAGAGACATTTGAATAAACCGTGTGTTTTGTAAAGCACTACGAAGACTTTATTATATATAGAGAGATTACAACTAATTATATGATATAGTCGATGTGGGACTATTCTATATACAAATATTATTAACACTATATATTTACAAATATCAACACTCCCCCTCAAGCTTGAGCATATAAGTCAAATGCACCAAGCTTGCCACATATATAATTAGTTCAGGGACTTCGTAAAGATTTTGTAAACACATCTGCTAATTGATCATTGGAGTTGACAAAGCTTGTGACAATGTCGCCTGATTCAATCTTCTCTCTGACAAAGTGACAGTCTATCTCAATATGTTTGGTCCTCTCATGGAAGACTGGATTTGAAGCAATATGCAATGCAGCTTGATTATCACAAACAAGTGTCATTGGTCTTGCTTCTTCAATTTGAAGTTCTTTGAGCAACTGTTTTAACCAAATGAATTCACATGTTGCCATTGCCATGGCCCTATACTCTGCCTCGGCGCTTGATCTTGCAACTACATTTTGTTTCTTACTTTTCCAAGATATAAGGTTTCCTCCAACAAGTACACAATACCCAGAGGTGGATCGTCTATCAATGGGTGACCCTGCCCAATCAACATCGGAGTATCCACATATCTGAGTATGTCCTTTATCTTCATACACGAGGCCTTTTCCCGGAGCACGTTTGATGTATCTCAGAATTCGGACAACAGCATCCATGTGTTCTTGGCAAGGAGAATTTAAGAACTGGCTTACCACACTAACTGCAAAAGAAATGTCCGGACGAGTGACTGTGAGATAATTTAACTTTCCAACCAATCTCCTATACCTTCCCGAGTCAGATAGGGGCTCCCCCTGATTGGGTAGGAGTTTGACACTTGGATCCATAGGAGTATCAGCTGGTTTAGCGTTCAACAAACATGTTTCTTCCAAAATATCCATAGCATATTTCCGTTGAGAAATCACCAAACCATCTTTAGATTGGGCTACCTCAATACCAAAGAAATATCGGAGTTTACCAAGATCTTTTGTCTGAAATTGATTCGAGAGATGTTGTTTTAACTGGAGTATTCCCTGCTGATCACTGCCAGTTATGACAATATCATCCACATATACAATAAGATAGACACACCCTTGGGTAGAGTGATGATAAAACACAGAATGATCAGCTTCACTACGAACCATACTAAACTGTTGTACGACAGTGCTGAATCTGTCAAACCAAGCTCTCGGAGATTGCTTAAGACCATAAAGCGACCTGTGTAGCCTACAAACCATATCTGAGGACTCCCCCTGAGCAACAAATCCAGGTGGTTGCTCCATATATACTTCCTCTTCAAGATCACCATGTAAAAAAGCATTTTTGATGTCAAGTTGATGAAGAGGCCAATGTCGAATGGCTGCAATGGCTAGAAGAAGTCTAACAGATGCCATCTTGGCTACAGGCGAGAAGGTATCACTATAATCCAACCCAAAAATCTGAGTGTATCCTTTGGCTACCAAGCGAGCCTTAAATCGATCAATCTTACCATCTGGACCAACCTTCACTGTATAAAGCCAACGACAACCTACTAAAGATTTTCCAGGGGGTAGAGGGACCAGTTCCCAAGTACCACTGCTTTGAAGAGCACACATTTCGTCAATCATTGCTTGCCTCCACTCAGGTTGAGATAATGCTTCACCTGGAGTGTTAGGAATAGAAACAGAAGACAAAGAAGACAAACAAGTATACTGCAGAGGAGAAAGACGATGATAACATAAATCAATATAATGTGGAGAAGGATTTCGTGTTTGACGTATACCTTTTCGAAGGGCAATCGGAAGATCAGACTCAGGTTGCGGGATCGGATCCAATGATGGCGAAGGCGTCAGAGGAGAGTCTGCAATGACCTCAGGGACATGTACTGTATCAGGGATAGGTACTACCTCAGGGATAGGTGTGACAGACGTGGGTTGACGACGCTGATATGTTTGAAGTGGGCGAGAAGTGGGGGGGTCAACCGTAGGGCTAGAGTGATGGTGGATAATGGGAAATGGGACTTCCGGAAGAGGTGTGGGAGTATTATCCTGAAGGGGTTCCGGAGTTACTTGGCTGGACTCGAAATATGGAACAGACTCGAAGAAAGACACACTTTAGTGATCGAGCTGATAGTTTATCATTGTAGAGTATGTGAGTAGCAGCGATAACCTTTTTGGGATCGATGATAACCAAGAAAGACACACTTTAGTGATCGAGCTGATAGTTTATCAAGACCAGGAGACAGATTGTGTACAAAACATGTGGACCCGAAGACTCGGGGAGGAATTGGGTGAAGTGGGGAATTGGGAAAAAGGATTGAATGGGGGATTCTATTGTTAAGGACTGATGAGGGCATGCGATTTATAAGGTAACATGCCGTTAGCACAGCATCCCCCCAAAACCGAAGTGGAACTTTACCATGGAGAAGTAGGGCCCGAGTAGTTTCTACGAGATGCCGATTTTTGCGTTCGGCTACCCCGTTTTGTTGAGGTGTATGAGGACAAGATGTTTGGTGGAGAATACCATTGCCAGACATAAAAGTTTGAAATTGTTGGGATAAGTATTCACGAGCATTATCACTTCTTAAGGTACGAATAGACACACCAAACTGAGTTTTTATTTCTTTATAAAATTTTTCAAAAATAGAGAATAATTCAGATCTATTTTTCATTAAAAATAACCACGTGCAACGTGAAAAATCATCAATAAAGGTGACAAAATACCTAGACTCAAGTGTAGAGACAGTACGCGAGGGACCCCAAACATCAGAGTGAACTAAAGCAAAAGGGGATGAAGCTCGTTTATTGACTCGATTTGGAAATTGACTACGAGTGTGTTTCCCTAACTGACACGACTCACAATGTAAATTAGACACCTTCGATAAACTTGGCACCAACTTCTGTAGTTTAGGAAGACTAGGATGACCTAACTGAGCATGGATAGTGAGTGGGGAATCTTTGGCTGAGCATGCCTGAGATGACACTGAGAGGTAATAAAGGCCTTGAGACTCACATCCGACGCCAATCGTCCGTCCCGAATTCCGATCCTGCAGGGTAACATTACTATTAGTGAAAGTGACAATACAATCAAGAGACCGAGTTAAACGACTGACTGAAAGTAAATTAAATGGACAATTAGGTACATAAAGAACCGAAGTAACAGAGAGAGAAGGTAGAATTTGAAAAGTACCAATCCCTTCAGATCGGGTTTGAGAACCATTGGCAGAAGTTATAGTAGGTA
The DNA here is from genome assembly GCF_029867415.1 of Vicia villosa. Lineage (NCBI taxonomy): Eukaryota > Viridiplantae > Streptophyta > Magnoliopsida > Fabales > Fabaceae > Vicia > Vicia villosa. The sequence continues at coordinate 167,225,777 of NC_081182.1, forward strand.
AGAAACCCGAGGTAGAGAGGGAAGTGAAAAGATTTTTATTACCAGTAACATGATCAGACGCACCAGAATCAAAGACCCAGGATCCAAGAGAAGATGATTGAGAAAGGCAAGCAGATGAATTACCAGTGTGTGCAATCGAAGCAGTATAGTCTGAGTTCTGATAATTTTGATACCACTTGAGAAAATCGTCGTAGTTTGGCGTAAAGTTTTGAGTAGCCATGAGTATCAGATCTGGAACAGTTGCAGGGTGGCAAGTGGGGCGATGGAAAAATCGTCGGGTTCGACCGAATCGGTGGAGACGTTTCTGCCGGTAAGGTTAGTTAGCCGGAAGGTTACCGAAAACAATAGCAGCAACAACGAATGGCGGCGGCGACCGGAGAAATTTGAAAACAGATGCCGAAATGAGTCACGGCAGTGTATGGAAGGCAAACCGGAGTTATGACACGGTTTGCCAAAAAATTTCTCACCGGACGACAGTGGGTCAACCGGGTAAAGCACGGTAAAGATTGTCTCTCAATAGGCTCTAGATACCATGTTGAAATACGAGAGACTAAGAGACATTTGAATAAACCGTGTGTTTTGTAAAGCACTACGGAGACTTTATTATATATAGAGAGATTACAACTAATTATATGATATAGTCGATGTGGGACTATTCTATATACAAATATTATTAACACTATATATTTACAAATATCAACACAATTCATTAGTTTGGGGTTTCTTCAGAATCCTTTGGGAAATTTGTGAAAAATGAGGCCAAAGTTGGAAGAAAACTAGGTCAAAAACACTTAGAAATTTTTTTAAGTTTTTATGACCTAAAACTTCAAAATTCCCAAATCTCTTAAATGATTGACTTCTTGAAAAAAGTTGCTATGTAAGATGTTGTTTTATTTTGCAAGATCTACAACTTTCATTTTGGGAGATTTTTGAGTGTGTAAGCAAAATTTTGAGTTCCCAAAATACCCTAAAAAACCCTAACTCCTGACTTTTTGATCCATGATGAATTTTCTTGAATTTCTTTTTCCAAATGACTTTAATAATCATATATTGATGATATTGATCTTAAAAAGTCATGGTTTGACCAAAAATCTCAAAAGTCAAAGGTTATCTTGTACAGTTGACTTTTTCCAAATGAAGTGAAATCTTGGACTTTTGTGATGAATCAAACTCTCCTCCTCAAATGAATGATGTGAATGGATTATATTGAGGTAATAGAAGATCTTGAATCATGCTTTGAGTTTTGGATCCATGTCCTAATTAAAAAAGTCAACTATCTTGGTGAATTAGGTCAAAAACCCTAATTGTCGACCAGATGAAATTGATGACTGTAGACCTTGGATTGAAGTGTAATGCCTTATGGATATTGTCATATGAACTAATTGAAGATGATTGAAGCCTTTGAGTGATGCCCTGGGGCTTTCTAGGTTTTCCCAAATGTGATCCTTTATTTTAGTCCTTGATGGGCTCAAAACCCTAGACTGGTGAAGTAAGCAAACCTGAGTCCAGGTGATGGGTGTCTAATTAATCATAGGTGAATAGAATGAAGCTTTTGAGTCCTATGGTTATGTTAGAAACAATCCCTTTTATTGATTGATCCTTTGCTTGAGCTCTTTTGTTCCAGAACATCCTCGACTAAGTACCAGATGAATAAGTGACTGCCCTGAGTATCTATTTTGAATTTGATGAAAAGTTTGGAGGTGTGACATCTCAAGGGGGTCAAAATTAGGGTATGACAGATGCCCCTATTTAAGTTTCTTTCAATTGGAGGGAGAGAGATTGATATCTCGATCTCTTCTGAGTGAAAGAGACTTAAATACCAAAGAATGCCCAAATTTTGGGCATCCTTGAGATGTTGTACTGATAATGAAATCCTCGTGCTTGACTTGATCCTGTTGTTGCACTCTGTGGGGGGGATAGGGAGACAAACTCCCGTAGAAAATATGTTATGTGATTTCTGGTGCATGGATGGCAATGTAACATGCGCAATCCATCTTCTTCAACTAAGTGTCGATACTTAGAAAAAGGTAAGCAAGCTCCCCTTGTTTCGGATGTCTGTATCTCGAAACTGGTCTCAGTTGTGATAACCTCCCCTCGATCCGGATGTCTGTATCGCGGAACTGGTCTCAGTTATAATAATGTAAACAACCTCCCCTCGTTTCGGATGTCCGTATCTCGAAACTGGTCTCAGTTATGATAACCTCCCCTCGATCCGGATGTCCATATCGCGGAACTAGTCTCAGTTATAATGATGTAAACAACCTCCCCTCATTTTGGATGTCTGTATCTCGAAACTGGTCTCAGATGTGATAACCTCCTCTCGATTCGGATGTCTGTATCACAAAACTGGTCTCAGTTGTAATTTGGACAATATCTCAGATAAAAGGAAAATTTCCAAAGGTTCGTTCCCTCATAAAATCTCTCATTAGTGTTTTGTCGGAGAGATTATCTTTTGACGGTAATTAAGAAACTTCATCATGCTTTCTTTCGACTCAGCATCTTCGAAGGAATACCATACGACCTTGCGTTCTTTTGAGGGGCTAATGACTTCGTTTGAAAGTGGATGAACTGTCTTCCGAAGGAGGACCATCATTTGGTTGATCCGCTGGGGATTTGTTAAAACATCTTTCAGGAAGAGAACTTGTCATTCATCAACTCTGCCGGGGAATCAGAATTTATTTGGAGAAAAACTCCCCTCGCTGTTTCCGTGAGGAATTCCAATGGAGAACCAACTTTCTTATTTGAAGAAGATTGTTGAGTGTCGCTCTACAGGAGAATCTCGGTTGGGGAATTCCAAAAGTGAACAAACTATCTTATTTGAAGAAGATATCTATTGTCGACTTTGTGTGAGAGTGAACAACTATCTCTTTGAGGGAGATTACCATTTGTTGACTTGCTGGTGATTTCTCAAAGTAAACAAACTATTTTCTTTTGGAAGACCACCATTTGTTAACCTACTTGGGGAGATCCTTGCGTATGAACCGTCATCATGGCGAAGAAAGTTTCTTCACGACTCACAGGGGAAACTCGAGTATATGCCTTAGTGGCTCGGACATCAACATGATTAAAGCTTTAACTAGGCTATGCTAACTGTGCAATTATGATGTGTGATATGCATGATCATTATGATGATTATAAAATGTAAAATGAATGTGAATAGAATTGTCGCGGATGTGAAATCTTGGGATACGACTTGAATCTTGTGATGATCAGAAGATGTCTTCTTCTTGAAATATGCACTCCGTTGGGGGATACCTGGTTACCAGTTGCCCGCTGTTAGAAGTGAGTGAAATGATTTTAAATGAAGATCCGTCATCGGAAGACGTTCGCAAAGCGACCTCATAGGGAAATCTGGGTTCCCGGAGTCTCAACCGTTCTTGGAGCAACTGTTTGTATTCTTCCCATTGTATGTAAACCATAGGAAGAAATTTCACCTTTATTTTTGCAAGTAAATTCATTTTATTTTATGAAAATATTTGTTTCAAGAAAAATGACCGTTTAAACTTAAAATGCATTTTAAGAAACTGAATAAGATTCGATTGCAAAGAAAAGGCACAAGGCTCAAATTATTATTTATGGAACGGTGACAAGCCAAAGGCTTGATCCCATAGAGTATTTACAAAGTTGGAAATTGGTAATTTTTGGGAAAAGGGCTACGATGAAACGTGACGACTGTTATCTTTCCCTTCCACTCTGAATTGCGCTGCACTCGTGCTTCGTAGAAGATGACCTACTGATGATGAATACTCAGCTGTGGATTTTTTTGGAATGATCAAGTTTGTCCTGAACACAGTTACTTGCCATATATCCCTAACTTTTTCATAAACTACCCCTTTCGGGTTTTAAGTCTACTGGGATTGGTTATATATTTTTATGTCTCTAACTTTTGCCTGAATCGCCCTTTCGGGTTTTCTACTCACCGAGACGTTCTTTTTTGCCTAAGTCGCTCTTTGGGAGTTTTCAACTTAGCGAGCTGTTCTTTTGTTTATTTAGGCGAAGTATTTCTTGACTGCGTCGACGTTCACAGGACGGGTGAATTCTTCTCCATCCATAGTCGTGAGTATTAAGGCTCCTCCTGAGAAAGCTCTCTTGACCACGTATGGGCCATCATAATTGGGAGTCCATTTCCCTCTTGAATCTGTGAGAAAAGATTGAATCTTTTTGAGCATAAGGTCGCCTTCTTTGATTGTGCGAGGTCGAACCTTTTTGTCGAAAGCTTTCTTCATTCTTTGTTGATATAGTTGTCCGTGGCATAAAGATGTCATGTGCTTTTCTTCGATTAAGTTCAATTCATCGAATTTGCTTTGACACCATTCGGCTTCTGTTAATTTTGCCTCCATCAAGACTCTCATTGATTGGATCTCAACCTCTATGGGTAGGACTGCCTTCATGCCATATACAAGGGAGAAAGGAGTTACTCCAGTCGAAGTACGCACCGATGTACGGTAACCATGAAGAGCAAACGGGAGCATTTCATGCCAATCTTTGTAAGTGATGACCATATTCTAAATGATTTTCTTGATATTTTTGTTAGCTGCTTCTACAGCTCCATTCATCTTTGGTCTGTAAGCAGATGAGTTGTGATGTTCAATCTTGAATTCTTCACAAAGTTCCTTCATCATTTTGTTATTCAAATTTGACCCATTGTCAGTGATTATCCTGCTAGGAATGCCGTAGAGACAGATGATGTGATTCTTGATAAACCTGACGACAACTTGTCTTGTGACGTTTGCATATGAAGCTGCTTCGACCCACTTGGTGAAATAGTCTATGGCTACCAAGATGAAGCGATGTCCGTTAGACCCTTTCGGCTCGATCATTCCGATCATGTCGATTCCCCACATGGAGAAAGGCCAAGGGGAAGAGAGTATATTGAGGAGAGATGGTGGCACATGAATTCTATCGGCGTAGATCTGGCACTTATGACACCTCTTTGCATACTGGTAGCAATCTGAATCCATTGTCAGCCAATAATATCATGCTCTTAGTATTTTCCTTGTCATGGTGTGTCCGTTGGTATGAGTACCAAATGAACCTTCATGTATTTCTCTCATGAATGTTTATGCTTCTTTTCTATCAAGGCGTTTGAGCAGAACCATGTCGAAATTTCTCTTGTACAGAACACCTTCATTCAGGAAGAATCTGCCAGCTAACTTTCTCAAAGTCTTTCTATCTTTATTTGATGCCCCAAGAGGGTACTCTTGCCTTTGAAGAAAGTTTTTGATGTCGTGATACCACGGTTTGTCGTCGATGATTGCTTCTACTGTGAAAACATGAGCGGGCCTATCCAGGCGCATAACATCGACCCGAGGAATGTCATTCCAATGATTTATCCTAATCATGGAAGAGAGTGTGGCCAATGCATCAGCCAAGTTATTTTCTTCACGAGGAATATGATGAAAATCTACCCTGTCGAAGAATGGTAACAATCTTCTCGCGTAGTCTTTGTAAGGGATTAGCCCAGGTTGGCGTGTTTCCCATTCTCCTTTTATTTGATTGATGACCAAAGCAGAATCTCCGTATACATCCAAGTGTTTGATTCTTAGATCCACGGCTTCTTCGAGACCCATGATGCAAGCTTCATATTCGGCCTCATTGTTTGTACATTTGAAAGTTAATCTGGCAGTAAATGGAATATGGGTACCCTGAGGTGTAACAATGATTTGCCCCAATTCCTCGTCCATAAGCATTGACGGCTCCATCAAAGATCAAGCCCCATTGGGATCCTATCTCGGGTCCTTCGTCTGGTAGTGGCTCGTCATAATCTTTCATCTTGAGGTACATGACGTCCTCATCTGGAAAGTCAAAACTAGTCGATTCATGAACATTGAGTGGATGGTGAGCCAGGTGCTTAGCTAGAATGCTTCCTTTCACGGCTTTCTGAGCGTGATACTCAATGTCATATTCTGATAACAACATCTGCCAACAGGCAATTCTCCCAGTTAAAGCAGGCTTCTCAAAGATGTACTGGATTGGATCCATATGGGAGATCAAACAAGTAGTATGTCGAATCATGTATTGGCGGAGACGCTTGGCATCCCTGGCCAAAGCACAACTGGTTTTCTCGAGCATGGAGTAGCGGGATTCACAGTCAGTGAATTTCTTGCTCAGGTAGTAGATGGCATGCTCTTTTCTTTTTGTCTCGTCTTGCTGTCCAAGGACACAACCCATGGAATCTTCTAAGACGGTTAAGTACATTATCAAAGGTCTTCCTTCCACTGGAGGAGACAAAATGGGTGGTTCGAGCAGATATTCCTTAATGCTGTAGAACGCTTTGTGACAATCGTCTGTCCAGACGCAACTTTGATTTTTCCGTAGAAGTTTGAAAATTGGAGCACAAGTTGTTGTCATGAGATATATGAATCTCGAGATGTAATTCAGACGTCCAAGAAATCCTCTAACTTGTTTCTCGGTCCTGGGTGAAGGCATTTCTTGAATTGCCTTGACTTTGTCTGGATCTACTTCAATTCCTCGTTTGCTGACGATAAAACCAAGGAGTTTTCCTGAATAGACACCAAAGGTACACTTATTGGGGTTCAGGCGAAGCTGAAACTTCCGTAAGCGTTGAAATAACTTTGTCAGGTCCTGTATGTGATCTTCCTCATTTTCTGACTTGGCAATCATGTCATCCACATAGACTTCCACTTCCTTATGCATCATGTCGTGGAAAAGTGTAGTCATGGCTCTTTGATATGTTGCCCCTGCGTTCTTTAGTCCAAAAGGCATAACGCGATAGCAGAACATGCCCCAGGGGGGGTGACGAAAGTTGTTTTCTCCATGTCTTCAGGTGCCATCTTGATTTGGTTGTATCCTGAGAATCCGTCCATGAATGAGAAAACTTTGGATTTTGTTGTACTGTCAACCAACATGTCAATATGTGGTAACGGAAAATCATCCTTAGGGCTAGCTTTGTTCAAATCTCTATAGTCGACGCACATGCGGACTTTTCCGTCTTTTTTAGGAACGGGAACAATGTTAGCTAACCACTAAGGGTATTCTGAAGTGACGAGGAAACCAGCGTTGATTTGCTTTTGAACTTCCTCTTTGATTTTCATAGCCATCTCCGGATGAGTTCTTCTCAATTTTTGCTTGACCGGAGGGCACTCTGCTTTTAATGGTAAGTGATGCTCCACTATACTGGTATCCAACCCTGGCATATCCTGATAAGACCAAGCGAAGACATCTGAGAATTCTTTGAGTAGCTATATCAAACTTTCTCTAATCTCTGAATTGAGCGAAGCTCCAATCTTAACCTCTTTTTTGTTTCCATCGGAACCAAGGTTAATGATCTCTAGAGGCTCATTGTATGGCCTCTTCCCTTTGTTGAAGTAATCATGAAATTTCCTTTGATATTTCTTCGTCTTCTTCTTCCTCTGCCTCGAATACAGGAAACCCAAAGCTTGGAGAAGTCATACGATCGCACGTTTCAACGGGGTATTTTATGATTAATCTTCATATGTGTGATAAGTTTTATTTAGACAACGAGGGAAGACTCGGTGTATGCAGTTAATAATTTTTGATGTTTTTTAAGGGTGTTTTTTAGGATTACCAATTTCCAAAAAAGAAAAGGGAAAAACTAGGAACAAAATGACATTTTTATTTATTGACTGTCATTTCTTGAAACAAAGACCCTATAAAACAAAACTCTATTGCTTTGGGTGAAGCAAAGAGGGAAATTTTCCTAAGAAATAGTAAAATGCAAAGCCATATGAAACATCTCTTCACCCTGGGCTATGGTGAGAGGATAAAACAACGGCAAAAGTTACTACTTAGGAGTGCGAACAACAGTTGAAACTTCAACAGCTGTCCAATAGTGGCGAACCCCATTGTGCACTAGGTAATCTGGCACCTTAGGCTTGAGTTGGCCTGTGGTAGGTCTTGATTTACCAACCACTGTCTTTGCAACACTCAGACGATCTTCTTCTACTTCAGCAGACTGAGCAGTGTGAGCATACCCATTTCCAAGTGGAGTATGTCAGACTTTCTTTTGAGGAAACTTCCAATCTTCTGAATGGAGAAACTCGTTGTCGGAGACACTTTCGAGATCATCCTCTTCTGTATTTTGATCTTGTTCTTCTCCCAAGATGGCATTGACTAGGTATGTGAAATCTAAATCCGTAGCCTCGGAAGGTGGCTTGGGGATATAATCCTCAATGATGACTTCACCAGACGCTGATGATGAATAGAAAGGGTTATATATCTCTTTTGGTTGAGTAAGGTACTCGTAATCAATGTTCCATCCAATTGGAACAATGTCTTCAAGAGATATTTTTGAACTTTTAGGAGCGGAGTATTTCACCATGTAGTCGAACTTTCCGCTTGGTTCTCCTAATGTGTCCCAAGTTTCTTCAAGGATAGGAGGAACTTCTTCTGATGAACCATGACTTCTGGTGGTGAAGCTGTTTGTAACTTCTTCACTGATTGGTTGAATCTTACATTCATATCCCTTAGTCGGATAATGGCAAGGTGAATCAGACTCTGATAGGGCTATGTATCCTTCCTCGAGAAGGTAGGACATACACTCCACTTCAAAATTCTCATCGGTTTCTTCTGTACCGATGGTATTGACTGTTTGTTGAACAGGTTGAAGAAAACCTCCACTACGGAAAGTTTCTTGAATTGGGAGAACTACCTCAATTCTTGGAATAGCTTTTGATGATGTCGGAAAGAAACCAACTCCTGTTCTGTTCTTGTTGTTGGTAGGAATATCACTGTGCCCCCAACCACTGGTAGTGCCATCCTTTACGACTTGGATTGCATCTTTGTAGGAAGAAATGGACGCTACTTTCTCCTTTCCTTCTTCCTTGTCCAAGGAAAGTGCTTGGAATTTAGTTCCAGTGACTTCTTTTGGTTCTATGTCAGAGAATGATGTCAGGTTGCTAACGATCAAAGCTCGTTCTCCACATACAGTTACCAATTTGTCATTCCTTATGAACTTCATTTTCTGATGAAGTGTTGAAGTAATTGCCCCAACTTCATGAATCCATGGGCGACCTAGCAAACAACTGTATTATGCCGGGATAACCATAAATTGGAAAGTAATTTTGAACGTCTAAGGTCCAATAGTTATGGGAAGATCCACTTCTCCAAAAACTGACTTCCTTGATCCATCAAATGCTTTGACGATGACATGATTGTCCCTTAGCGGGTAATCTTTGAAGGATAATCTTGACAATGTTGATTTTGGCATGACGTTGAGAGAGGATCCATTGTCTATTAGGACTCCTGTGAGTACATCATCCATGCAGCCAACTGAGATGTGAAGTGGAAGGTTATTGTCCACTCCTTCTTCGGGAAGATCTTCGTCACAGAAACTCAAGCTAGTTCCTGCGGAGATGTTGGCAACGATACTGTTGAATTGCCCCACAGTAACACTTGGTTCTACAAAAGCTTGTTCCAAAACTTTCTGTAGAGCTTCCATATGAGCTTCAGAACTCAATAGTAGGGAGAGAACAGATATCCTAGACGGAGTATGTAGCAATTGATCTACGATGTTGTATTCACTCCTCTGGATTAACTTCAAGATCTCATCATTTTCTTTCGCTTGAGTAGCATTGGTCGGATGATTGTCTTGCCTATGTGGTACTTCTTCAGAAGGCTTCTCCATATTTTCTGTTGTTCTGTTGAAGACTCGTCCACTTCTAGTGACTCGACTAACGTCAGCAATGTTGACAACAGACGGTAATGGTATTTCCTTACCATTTCCAATGAATGTAGTGTTGTACTTGTATGGTATAGCCTTGCTGGACTCATACGGTACAGGACCTGGTAAGTAGATGACTAATGGAGAAATTGTTGTCTTCCCGCTGTCATACTTGACTTGCACTGGTTCAACTTGATTAATCTGAGGAGATACGGTAAAGACTTCGTTATCTTCTCTATTGGCAAGAACAATAATGGTATTTTCATCCATTAGTTTCTAAATGTCGTTGCGAATGCACAAATATCCTCGTGAATTTCTTTGACAGATTCTGCATCTACTATAAGGATGGAAATCCGTTCCAAAGTAGGCAAGTCCATTTAAAGTCTTATGGAACCTGACTACCGATCCTTCGAGATCTTCAACTTTGTAGATTTTGTATTCTCCTGGACATCCTTGAACCATGTTGATGTCGCATTCAGTTTTGACTCGAATGTGTTGAATCCATCCTAAGTCCATTTGTTCTTGTAATGCAGCTTGAACTACAACACATCCTTGGTTATTCTTTGGACAAATTCCACATGTGAAGTAGTTGTGAGGTGGCACATGACCGTACCCAGCTTGTCTAGCGTGCATTTTGACGAGATTTTCTCCTATCTGACGAATGTCGTAGATTTGAATGACATTGGGGTGTTGATCTATCAAATTCACTGAAGCTTCTTTATGCTGCGACAAAGGATTTGCCTGGACATTAGGATTAGTGTCTTAGAAGGATATCATTCCGCTCTTCACTAATCTTTGAACGTCGATCTTGAAATTGAGACATCTCTCAATGTTGTGACCTAGTGCCCCCTGATGATAGGGACAAGATTGGTCATCCTTGAACCAATGTGATGATTCATTTGTAGGATTTGGAGGGCTCTTTGACTGAATGAGTCCTTTCACCAATAATGTTGGAAACAATTCCGCATATGGAATTGGTACGGGGTCAAAGGGAGGATACCTTTGTGCCCGATTGTTGTAATTTAGAGGTTGAACATGCTGCTGAGGTTGTTGCGACCCTTGTTGAAATGGTTGTTGCAAAACCTGAGGTTGATAAGCTGGCGCTGAGTTAACAACCGGACTTATTGTTGCAACCTGAGGTTGAAATCTCTTTCTGGTTTTGTGCAATACATTGCTGACATCTTGATCCTTTTTCTTCTGGAATGAACTTCCATATTTTCTAGGACCAATAGAAGATTCTGGTTCTTTGTTCAAACGTCCTTTTCGAACCGCTTCTTCTAAATGTACACCCATGTTTACCATCTCTGTATAATCACTTGGTGCACTTGCAACCATTCGTCCGTAGTAGAATGGACTTAAAGTCTTGAGATAGATTTTTGTCATTTCTTTCTCTTCAGGTGGTGGACAAATTTGAGCAGCAACTTCACGCCATCTCTGAGCGTATTCCTTGAAGCTTTCTCTATCCTTTTGAGTCATGGCCCGGAGTTGATCTTTGTCGGGAGTCATATCCAGATTGTACTTATACTGTTTGACGAAGGCCTCTCCGAGGTCTCGAAAAGTACGAATCTCTGAACTTTCCAAGTTCATGTACCATTTGAGTGCAGCACCAGTCAGACTGTCTTGAAAATAATGAATGAGCAATTGTTGATTATTAGTCTGAGTTGACATCCTTCGAGCGTACATCACGAGGTGACTTTGTGGGCATGAATTCCCTTTGTACTTCTCGAACTCTGGTACTTTGAATTTGTGAGGAATCTTAACATTTGGAACCAAGCAGAGGTCTGCAGCATTCTTTCCAAATAAATCTTGCCCTCGGAGAGTCTTGAGTTCTTTCTGCATTTGCAGAAACTGTTCCTAGAACTCGTCCAATCTTTCATGCACGCCAGCATCCTCACTTGGAGCGTGATGATATACTTGTCCGTCCGGTGGAGGAAAAGTATGCACAAATGGTCGTGGAGAAGCCATTACAGCAGATCTTGGAATCCCAGCATTCTGTTGTGTGAAACCCATTGCTGTTGCTCTTGGAACTTCAATTTCCAGAGGTCTATAACCCTCCGGTGGACGCATATCCATTGTGACACTTGGAACTTCAGAAACTGGGGGTATGTACCCGTCTGGAGTAAAGTTATACGGCATGCCCCAAGGTCGGTTGGGCGGCATGGTATACCGAGGAATAGGAGTAGAAACAATCTCGGAAACCAAAGTCCTTTGTGGTTCTACTGGCGTTGGTTGATTCTGGGTAACCGCCAGGGCTTCTACCATACTATTGAGCCTTTCAACAATATCTTTGAGAGTAGTCACCTCTTCTCTGAGTTCTCCATTCTCTTGTTCAAAGTCTTCCATTCTTTTCTTGCCACTTGAACGGGTGTTGTATGGATGAGATAGCTTGAATGTCTTTGTTCACCTCCCTCTCCTCCTCTCTTTCTGGAGAAAGGAAAGTGACTATTAGATCCGCGACAATTCTCGTGCCAGTGCGTACAACTAAAGCGATGCATGATGTGTAATTAAGTTAAAAAAAATTCAAGGAAACACCATAATTACGTTAGGAAACATCAAACTTTTTATTAATTAAGCGAAAACGCCGTTTTTTACACACTTTGAAAAGGGAAATACAGAGAAACTGAGAGAAAGGACTCTAAAACTTTGACGAAGAGCCGACTTCACGTTCTAACATTTTATTCTGTTTCTTGAGCTGAGCATTCTCTGACGTGAGCTGATCGATGATGCAGGAAGCAGGAGGGATATGATGAGAAAGTGACGATTGTGTCACTTGTCGATCGAGCACTTCAAGTAACTCATCCTTCCTTCTTAGGATGTTCTGAATCTCAACGTTTTCCGTGTTGACGATTCGATACTTGTTTTTCCAAGCATTCCTTTCTTCACATACCTTGTTTAGTGCTCCTTGTAGGTTTTCAACATCGGTGGAGAAAAGGAAGATTGGTTCCCATAAGGGAATGGGTTCTTGATGCTGATATGGCATCCTGAGCTTGAATGCTCTGACGCGTACCCATTGAAGGTAAGGATCCAAAGAGATGCAAAGATGTTTTCCTAACAATCTTCTCCCTTTTGTGTGAACAAGACGCCAGGCTTTGACAATTTCCTTCTTCAGCAGGTTGCCATGATCGTCGATGTTCTTGAAGAACAGACCCTCCAATTGAATACTACTTGGAATATTTTTCATGGGATAGCCGTATTGACGACGGGCAAAAGCTGGATTATAACTGATTCCTCCCTTAGTTCAAATAAGGGGTATGCTGGGATAACTTCCGCAACTGAAGATGATCTTGGTTTCGTCGTTGTCAGGACTGCACCAATCAATGTCTGTATGAGTGAGGGACATGATTTTCTGTGACCAGTAAAGGCCATCCCTAATATCATAGAAAGTGCTAGACTTTGGCAGGTGCAAGACGAACCATTTGTATAGCAACGGTACGCAGCATGTGATTAATCCTCCTCGCTGCAGGTTTCTTGAATGCACAGAGTGATAAGCATCCGCAAGCAAGGTTGGAACTAGATTTCCAATTAAGAAGATCTTAATTGCGTTGATGTCAACGAAATCGTTAATGTTAGGAAACAAAAACAATCCGTAGATAAGCAATGCCAAGATTTCCTCAAAAGCGCTCATATCTTGGATGCTGACGAAGTACCGAGCTTGATCCAACAAGAACTTGGAGGGAAATCCTTGAATTCCTCCTTTAATGGAGTAGTTGCAACAATGATAATGTAGTCAGGATTCTTTTCCAAACCGGAGTACGGATCTTACGCGTACATGGGTATTCCAATCAGACGAGAGTACTCCTCCAACGTAGGTGTGAGTTGATAATCTGGAAAGGTAAAGCAGTGATACGTCGGATCGTAAAAGTGTACCAAAGTGGGAAGGATCCCATCCACAGCGTTAGTGCTGAGAAGAGGTAGAAGTTTTCCATACTTCTCCTTGAAAGCCTGGGGGTTGACCACCAGTTTTCTGAGCTATTCCAATTCCTCGACCTTAGGAATTTTGAAGGTGTATTTCCTAGCTCTCTTTCTTCCGTAATCCATGGTATAGATCCTTAAGTCCTTTCTCCGTTTCTCTCTTTCTATGAAGTTCAAAACGTTCGTTATTTAGTTTCCTTGAAAAACGACTCGAAAAAGACTCTTTTTGGTTTTAATTATTATGATGAATGCATGAATGCACACACAAGAGTTTTTAAACAAACATGGCGTAGAAGGGTATAGTGGTCATGGAATCACAACGCGAACCTCGCACCAACGTAAACTAAGGATAAGGATTTTTGTACCTGTAGAACGGGTTCTAGGGGTCTCAGAGTTTTTGCTCAACCTTAAAGATACGTTGATTGGTAGCTATATGAGTGTTTTCTCTGGGTGTAGTATCTGCGTGACAATTACTTTCGCAATCACCGCCCTACGTCCTAAGAAAGGCTTTAAGTGGGGTTAATGTGTTTCTAGGTCCTTCTGGTACAAATCAGTCTTGGAATGCATTGGCTTAGTTAATCACAACCAGCCAGGAAAATCCCAAGAGTAGATTTGGGAACCAAGATTAGAGGGCCTTCACTGAGAAGACATCCTCCATCCTATCTTATGTTGCACTCAAATCCGGGTATAGGATTTCTCACCACAAGGGGGAATTAAGCCCTTTCCCGATACAGAATAAACAAAATAAACAAGTATATATACAGCAAACACATGAAATGACACAGAGGTTAGGCAGGACCTCTCTTGTTTGAGGGGGAATTTGGCATCCCTAATTCCTCATTGGGGCTGGACCAGCAACAGGTCAACCATTGGTTTGGATGAAAATCCAAGGTTTTTAACACTTATATCCCCAGCAGAGTCGCCATTTTTTTGTGGGTCGTCGTTTTGTTTACCTCCCCGTTTCACTTGGGAGGACGGCACGCTAGACCCTTCACGCGAAATTTGGAAGGAGAATGCGCCCGGGGCGGGATGAATTTTATTTCAGTTCTTCCTACGATATCACACAAACTTTTACATTATCCTAACGAGTAGGAAAGGGGAAAAAGATCTCAAATAAACCCTAGGAGTTTGCTAAGTGTGGGGATTCACCTAGACAAGAAATTCTGGAGTCCGGTGGGTCGGTTATACATAGGGAAGAGTTTAAGCACCCTACATATCCGTAGTACTCTACGGGAACCTTCTCTGTGTCAATGTGATTGTGTTTGTTGCTTATTATTGGGAAAGTTTCTCCTTTGTGTTAGGAGAGAGAATTAAATTGATTTGAAAAGAAGACAGACAAACTGACTATTTTTGGTATTTTAATTAGCTCGCTGAGATTCCTTGTGAACCTCATGCCTACATATCCCTAATGGAAGTCAGAGCTTAATGTAGTTCGGGGGACTAATTAGGGATTTTAATGATTTTTGGTGCCTTGCTTGAAGCTCAAGGTGGAAGCTTGAATTAAATCTCTGTTTACAGTAAAGAGACATGAAATCATCTTTACAGAGAGGTATTTCTACTATTCCACCACAAACATTTTAAAGTGACAGCAAAGCTAAAATGTTTCATTAAGAGAGGGAGCCTACTTGGTTGATCAAGTATGACAGCTAACATGCCTCTTAAATGAAAGATTCTCAACCAAATTAGGGAAAGGTTGTACAAGTCTGGGTGTGTTGCCAGAGCATGCCTTTCACGAGTCATAAATGGGAGAATGTCTGAAATGATGATTTGTTTGAAATGATTGTTTGTTTGAAATGATTGTTTGTTTGTTTGTGGTGAGATAGGAGAAATACCTACCTATGAAGATGAACTATGTCTATCTACTATTTAAAATATTTGATTTTTTTAGCTGGCTTGTATGAGGCCCAAGCTTGAGGCTTTTGATTAATTTATTGACTCTGGGAGATAACTCCACTGAGGATGAATTTAAACTGATAAGTTTTCATGTTTTGTACAAAGCCCAGAATTGTGGCTGACTCTAGCTGGAGAGTATTTATATGAGGAATTTTATTTGGTGTTCTGTACAAAAGCCCAGAATTGTGGATGACTCTACTTAGGGAGACTCTATTCTGTGCCTTGTATGAAGCCCAAGGTTGTGGTTGACTCTACTTAGGGAGACTCTATTTTGTACCTTGTATGAAGCCCAAGGTTATGGCTGACTCTTAACTGGGGAAGTTATTAGTTCATGCCTTGTATATGCGCAAGGTTGAGGATGACTCTTTGGGGAGTTTTACTTTGCTGGAGGATTTATCTATTAAAAGACTGACTTTTGGAGGCTAACCCTTTCCAGGGATTTTGAATGATAGCAGAAAGATTGTCTAATTGAGACTTCTTGTTTAAAGCCCAAGATTAAGGCTGACACTGACTGAGGATAGATAACTATGGGTCCTAGACTCTGCTAAGGAAAATTGATGATAAGGGTGACAGAGACTGTCCATGTCTCTCATTCCAAAAGGTGTACTCAATATGAAATTGAGACAATCTTGGCTTGTTTTAAAGTTTGGTTTAAAGTGGAAGAAAACTCACCAGGATAGGCTAGAAGGTAACTAAAGACCTGTTCCTATGTTTATAAGAAACCTGATGGGTCCTTGTATACAAGCTCAAGAGGAAGTTGGGAATGCTTTTAAGAAGCATGTGGGTCCTTGTACAAAGCCCAAGAGGAGGCTAATCGAGGGTCATCGAGGGTCCTTGTTATAGCACAAGAGGAAGCTATGTAGTTTTGAACTTATTTTGGCTTTAGGCAAATGGGTAAGAGGTTTCACCGGGAATAATTCCTCTTGGGTGGATGTGTCCTATTTTGGGTTCTAAGGCTTTTTCAAGATGTTTCACCGGGAATAATTCATCTTGAGGGTTTGAACTAAAGATCTCTAATTAGGAAAGAGCCTTCACTGGGAAGACATTCTCAATCCTAGGCCATATTCCTATAATATATATATATATATATAGTTTAACTGTCCTAAGGTTTACACTCAAACGTAGTTCTAGTATATAAACAGTTCTATATTTGACAGTAATTTAAATAAAAGACTGTAAATTGAAAGCTATAAAGCCTAACCTGGATGGAGTGGAGGCCTTTGAAGATGTATGTACAAAGCCTTACCAGCAGTTTGATAACAGTTGAATACTTATTATAAACAGTTAAGGGTTTTTGAAAACAGAAGAAGTGAAGATGGACAAAAGTCACATAGGTATCTGAAGAGTTTCACCGGGAATAATGCCCTTCAAATACCAGAAGAATGTTTTGAAAACAGAAAGAAGATTTTGTAAATACAGTTTTTGAAAAAAACAAACTAAGAAAAAAAAGATGTTGGGACTTACACTCTATTAGAGGCCCAGTACTTTATAGTACTGGTTGATTGTTATGAAAACAGTTGAAAATGATTTGAAATGATACAAGGTTTTGTTGTTTTAAAACCAGGATTGTCTGTTTGATCGGAGATTGAAAATAGTTTTGAAAATTGACAAAAAAAATCAACTTAATTAGGGTAAAAACAAAATCTATACCTAATTAAGACCTACATGATTAGGGTTTTATCACAAAAAATATTTATAAGAGATTAGGTTTTGAAAATCAAGAGAAAACTATATTTAAAGTATTTTAAAATACTTAAAAATATGTTATTTTAAACCTAAAAAATATGTCAAATAAATAATATTTTTTGTGATTTTTTGGGTTATTCATAAAATAGATATGTTAAATGATAAGTGTGTGAAAAATGAAGCAAAAATGGTTTAATTTGAAGGGTGAATTAATTAGTTGAAGTTGTGAAGAAAATAAGTGAGAAAAGTGATAAAAATAAGGATTTGTCTCTACCAAGGCTTGAACCCTCGCTCTCATGGTTACAACACAAAACAAAGCCAACTGAGCTACACGCTCAGTGTGACTAAAGAGGGACTCCATTTTGTTATATGTGAAACACACGTGTTAAAATGAAAAAATAAAAACAAAAGGTCTGAGGGGGGGATCGAACCCCAGACCTTGTGGCAAGACAGAGAGGAAGCGCATGTGACCAAGTGAGCTAAACGATGTATTCGTTTAAAACACGCTTTTAGTTAATTATATTTTAAACTCTCCCCTGAGAATTCAAAAATGGCGCCACCCACCATCTTCATCTTCAACCTCAAGCTTTCCATTTTTGAAATTCTGAACTTACTCATTTCTCAACCATTTGCAAAGATGTAAAGAGCAAACTTGCTCTAAATTCTCTCACGATTTCAAATATGTAACTAACATCAATTTATATTAACTATATCTACTGAATTAAACAAAATACGAGAAGAACCCTAAAATTCAAAAATAAAATTAAATGATGATGATGATGATGAATAAATGCATGAGAGTAGAGGGCTTTTGGTCCTCTAGTGATGCTAAACAAATTGGTATCGAGATATATGAGAAAGAGTACTTGAATAAGTAGGTTAGAGTCTGGAAAAATACCTCTGAAAATGGAGGTCGTGAGGATGATGAGGAACACCTGGGCTTGTGTGAGTGATCCTAAAAGCTTCCTAGGGACTCAGTGATGCTGACTGAATACTTATTATGACTTGAATCCCTCTGAATTGTCCAACTCGACTCCTTCAAATTGAGCTTCAAGTGAACATGGAGGTTGATGAATTTGTAGTTGCAGATGAGCTGCGACCATCTGAATAGCTTCACCACACCCTAAGGAACATGTTTGGATACTTGGATTTGCTTGACACCTTCTGAATTGCTCTACGGACCTCCATCTGCACGAGCTCCAAAATGAAAGCAACAATGGTGTTCCTCCACTTACAGAAGTGATCCAGGTGCTTGGATCACCTCAAATGAACCCCCCTTGAGATGTTAGAATGCCTACTTTCCAAAGAAGAGCTCTGGTTTGAAGAAAACGATTCTTCTTGCCAAAGAACTTTGAAAAACCATAAGCATGAGAGAGAGATAGAAGGAGAAAGCAAGGAATTGAGTTGCTTTGGTGTGTTTAATATGAAGGAGAGCACTTATATTTATAGGCAAATGGTTCTGTACAGATTAAGGGAGTGAGCTTGCTTAATGAGGGAGTTTTGGTTTCTTGGCCATGAAGGAATTCAAGGAATATCCAAAATGCAATGATGGCCAAAACGAGTTTAGCTCCCTATCCATTGATTCCATCTAATCTTAGGGAACATTTCTGATGCAGAATGAGCTCTAATTGGTTGGTGAGAAGATTCCTTTGATGATTCATCCATTTGCCATAAATTTCTCAAATGAAATCATTACATAATCAGATGTTCTTGTTTTGGGAATCTTCTTCAATTCTTATTCCATGGTGAAAATGAATGCATGGTATGTTTGCAGATGTATTATGGGTCATGTAGCATCAATTGGTAGAGCCATTTGCACAAAATTGCAAACTTTCAAATTGCACATGACCTATAATTTTACTTCATGAGGCCAACTTTGAACAAGCATAACTCCTAGCTCAAAATGAATTTGGAGAAGGTTGAGCACAATTTGGAAAGCCCTAAACATCTACTTCAACTCATTAGTTTGGGGTTTCTTCAGAATCCTTTGGGAAATTTGTGAAAAATGAGGCCAAAGTTGGAAGAAAACTAGGTCAAAAACACTTAGAAAAATTTCTAAGTTTTTATGACCTAAAACTTCAAAATTCCCAAATCTCTTAAATGATTGACTTCTTGAAAAAAAATTCTATGTAAGATGTTGTTTTATTTTGCAAGATCTACAACTTTCATTTTGGGAGATTTTTGAGTGTGTAAGCAAGAGTTTGAGTTCCC
This sequence comes from Vicia villosa, assembly GCF_029867415.1. NCBI lineage: Eukaryota > Viridiplantae > Streptophyta > Magnoliopsida > Fabales > Fabaceae > Vicia > Vicia villosa. The sequence continues at coordinate 167,245,122 of NC_081182.1, forward strand.
AAAATACCCTCAAAATCCCTAATTCCTGACTTTTTGATCCATGATGAATTTTCTTGAATTTCTTTTGCCAAATGACTTTAATAATCATATATTGATGATATTGATCTTAAAAAGTCATGGTTTGACCAAAAATCTCAAAAGTCAAAGGTTATCTTGTACAATTGACTTTTTCCAAATGAAGTGAAATCTTGGACTTTTGTGATGAATCAAACTCTCCTCCTCATATGAAAGATGTGAATGGATTATATTGAGGTAATATAAGCTCTTGAGTCATGCTTTGAGTTTTGGATCCATGTCCTGATTAAAAAAGTCAACTATCTTGGTGAATTAGGTCAAAAACCCTAATTGTCCACCAGATGAAATTGATGACTGTAGACCTTGGATTGAAGTGTAATGCCTTATGGATATTGTCATATGAACTAATTGAAGATGATTGAAGCCTTTGAGTGATGCCCTGTGGCTTTCTAGGTTTTCCCAAATGTGATCCCTGATTTTAGTCCTTGATGGGCTCAAAACCCTAGACTGGTGAAGTAAGCAAACTTGAGTCCAGGTGATGGGTGTCTAATTAATCATAGGTGAATATAATGAATCTTTTGAGTCCTATGGTTGTGTTAGAAACCATCCCTTTTATTGATTGATCCTTTGCCTGAGCTCTTTTGTTCCTGAACATCCTCGACTAAGTACCAGATGAATAAGTGACTGCCCTGAGTATCTGTTTTGAATTTGATGAAAAGTTTGGAGGTGTGACATCTCAGGGGGGTCAAAATTAGGGTATGACACTATGGAAGCAAGAACTAGAAGCTCTGAATGTTCTGAATATCTAAGAAAATGTGACAGTCTCGACTGAAATTGAAAATATTCAAGGAAGTCTTTTATTCATAAATTCTTCTAGTATTTATTTCAGGTGGAGATAGTTAATCTCAGGGGGAGACATATTCACTATGTTTATATGCTTATGTTATAACTGTGTAATTGTCTTTAGTCATCTGAAATTCTGATTGCAAATTCATATCAATTACATATGTTCTTGTCATCACCAAAAAGGGGGAGATTGTTAGAACAAGATTTGTTCTGATCAATATTCTTAGTTTTGATGATAACAATGTATATGAATTTTGTATAAGACAATGTGGTACTCTAATCCTATGCATTTTCCATTTCAGGAAATATAAAAAGAGTATGCACAAAATCAGCGCAAGAAGCACTGACTCAGAAGGTTCAGTATGCAACATCAGAACATGCTCTTGCAAGACATCAGAAGATGGTCAAGCAGAATCAGAACATGGTCTATGGAAGCATCAGAAGAACTTGAGATCAGAAGCAGAAGCACTGAAGTTTTCATGGTATCACGCTAAGAAGCACTTCAAGGTCAGAAGACAAGAAGATGCTTTGCACCAAGCTGTTTGACTCTGATTAATTCAAACGTTGTATCTATAAATATCAAATCAGAAGGAAGTACAAGATGGCAGGCTATGCTGACTGACAAAAGGAACGTTAGAAGCTATTAAAGGCAAAGTCAGTAAAAGCAGGAAAAGCAAGGTTCGAGGTAGTTGACAAAAGAGTGAAACATTAAATCCAATGATGTACGGATCACGCAACGCATTAAATGCTCCCAACGGTCATCTTCTCAAACGCCTATAAACAGAAGTTCTGATGAGAAGCTGAATACAACACTCTACGCAAAAATACAGAAACGCTGTCAAATTCTTAAGCTCTCAAACTTCATCTTCAACCTCACTTCATTACTGTTGTAATATTTTAGTGAGATTAAGCTTAAACTTAAGAGAAATATCAAAATTGTGATTATAGCTTTTTAAGAAGCATTGTATAACTCTTATAAGAATTTGTTTACATTCATTTGTAAAGAACTAGAGGAGATCAAGTTGTGATCGGATTCTCTAGAAGTCTTAGAGGGTATCTAAGCATTGTGTTCCTAGAGTGATTAGGTTGTGATCAGAATACTCTAGAAGACTTAGAGGGTATCTAAGTGGAAACCATTGTAATCAAGATTGATTAGTGGATTAAATCCTCAGGTGAGGTAAATCACTCTAAGGGGTGGACTGGAGTAGTTTCGTTAACAACGAACCAGGATAAAAATCATTGTGCAGTTGCTTTTATCTTAAGAGTTTTTAAAGTACACTTATTCAAACCCCCCCCCCCCCCCTTTCTAAGTGTTTTTCTATCCTTCAGGAAAATCCAAAGAAAATATTTGAAAAGAAGAAAGGTCTTATGGCTACCTGGGATGAATCAGATTCTTCTGATCAAGAGTCAGACTCTGAAGACGAGCAGGCCAACTTAGCTTTAATGGAAACTATTAATGGAGAATCAGAATCTACATCAGACTCGGACTCTAAAGAGGTATTCTCTAAACTTTCTATAGAAGAGCTTGTTTTTAGTCTCTCAAAACTTATCGAAATCAAGAGTCAACTTAGTATCAAATACAAAAAGCTGAGAAAGCTCTTTGCATCTGAAACTAAGAGACTTGAAATAGAAAACTCTGAATTGAAAGAAAAAGTTTTAAAATTAACTAAAGATGTTGAAACATCTTCAGATTCAGAAAAGTCTATTCCAAGCACTAACAATATTCTGAAAGAATATAACTCGAGCTTCAGGAAGTTCTTATCTAGAGGTATAGGCAGAAGCCAGCTAGCCTTTATGATGTATGGTGTGAGTGGAAAAAAGAGAATAGGAATAGGCTTTGAGGGAGAAATCCCATATCAAGTTGAGCCTGTGGATGAAATGATCATAAAGTATAAACCTCTGTATGAGCAGTTTAAATATGGTCATTCTCATGATATAAAGCACACATCTCACTCTAAGAGTTTTCACATCTCACACACAAAGAAAAATGTTGTTGCTTATTCTAGTAAACCTTACAAGAAATCTCAGTTCAAACAGAACGTGAGAAAAACTAACCCCAAAGGATCCAAAAGAATGTGGGTACCTAAGGATAAAATTATTCTTGTTGAAGATCTCCTTAACAGCTCAAAAGGAAAACATGTCATGGTACCTGGATTCTGGATGCTCACGTCACATGATGGGAAGAAAGTCTATGTTCCAAGATCTGGTACTTAAATCTGCTGGAGAAGTAAAGTTTGGAGGGAATCAGAAGGGCAAAATCATTGGCTCAAGAACCATATGCATTGGTAATTCTCCCTCTATAACTAATGTTCTTTTAGTATATGGATTAGCTCATAACTTATTGTCCATAAGTCAATTAAGTGACAATGGTTATGACATAATCTTTAATCAAATGTCTTGTAAAGCTATTAGTCAGGAGGATGGCTCAATCCTATTTACAGGCAAGAGAAAGAACAACATTTATAAGATTGATCTTTCAGATCTTGAGAATCAAGACTTGCCTCCTGTCTGTTAGTGAAGAGCAGTGGGTCTGGCACAGAAGATTGGGTCATGGTAGTTTGAGAAAGATCTCTCAAATTAACAAACTCAATCTGGTCAGAAGACTCCCTAATCTAAAATAAAAATCAGATGCTCTTTGCGAAGCATGTCAGAAAGGGAAGTTTTCAAAACTTGCGTTCAAGTCTAAAAATGTTGTCTCTTTCTCTAGGCCGCTAGAACTTCTGCACATTGATCTTTTTGGCCTAATCAAAATAGCATCAATCAGAGGGAAGAAATATGGATTAGTCATCGTAGAAGACTATAGCAGATGGACATGGGTAAAGTTCTTGAAACACAAGGATGAGTCACATTCTGTGTTCTTTGACTTCTGCGCTTAGATTCAATTTGAAAAGGAATGCAAAATCATAAAAGTCAGAAGTGATCATGGTGGTGAATTTGAGAACAGATTATTTGAAATTTATTTCAAAGAAAATGGTATTTCCCATGATTTCTCTTGTTCTAGAACTCCACATCAAAATGGAGTTGTAGAACGAAAGAAGAGGACACTACAAGAAATGGCCAGAACCATGATCAATGAGACCAATATGGCTAAGCATTTCTGGGATGAAGCAATTAACACAGCTTGTTATATTCATAATAGAATCTCTATAAGACCTATTCTAAATAAGACTCCTTAGAATTATGGAAGAACAGAGGGCCCAACATTTCTTATTTCCATCCATTTGGATGTGTATGCTATATTCTGAATACCAAAGATCATCTGAATAAGTTTGATTCTAAAGCTCAGAAGTGTTTCCTTCTTGGATATTCTGAACGCTCTAAAGACTATAGAGTATACAATACTGAAACGATGATAGTTGAGGAATCAATCAACATCAGATTTGATGATAAGCTTGGCAATTAAAATCCAAAGCAGAATGAGAATTTTGCAGATATAGATCTTTCTGATCCAGATCAAGAGGAACCCAGAAGAAAGGATGGTGCAGAAGATCAAGTTGCAGCTTCTTTAGAAAATCTCAGAATATCTGAAGGGTCAACACCCAAAAGATCAATTAAAATTAACTATTCTCATCCAGAAGATATGATCATTGGAAAGAAAGATGATCCCATCAGAACAAAAGCATTCCTGAAGAACAATGTATAATGTCAATTTTGTTTAGTGTCTTTGATCGAGCCAACTTCTGTTGATCAAGCTCTGAAAGATGCTGACTGGATAATTGCCATGCAAGAAGAGCTAAATCTGTTTACAAGGAATGATGTTTGGGATCTGGTTCCAAGACCTACAGGCTTTAACGTTATTAGAACAAAATGGGTTTTCAGAAACAAACTCAATGAGAAAGGTGAAGTTGTCAGAAACAAAGCCAGACTGGTTGCTCAGGGCTATAGTCAGCAAGAAGGTATTGACTATACATAAACCTTTGCACCATTGGCCAGGTTAAAATCTATTCGTTTATTAATTTCATTTGCCACTCAGAATAACATCACTCTGTATCAGATGGATGTTAAGAGTGCCTTTTTAAATGGTTATATAGATGAAGAAATATATGTCCATCAACCTCCTGGTTTTGAAGACTCTAAGTCTCCAGAACATGTTTTTAAACTCAAGAAATCATTATACGGCTTGAAGCAAGCTCCTAGAGCTTGGTATGAAAGATTAAGTTCTTTCCTTCTGGATAATGGTTTCACTAGAGGAAAGTGGACACAACTCTCTTCTGTAAAACCTTTAAAAAAGATATTTTAATTTGTCAAATTTATGTAGATGATATTATTTTGGGAACATCTAATGCTACGCTTGGAAAGGATTTTGCTAAGTCTATGCAGGCAGAATTTGAAATGAGCATGATGGGAGAACTCAAGTATTTCTTGGGAATTCAGATCAATCAAACATTTGAAGAAACTTATGTTCATCAGACCAAGTACGTCAAAGAACTTCTGAAGAAGTTCAGATTATCTGAAAGCAAAGAAGCAAAGACTCCAATGCATCCTACGTGCGTATTAGGTAAGGATGAGGTAACAAGAAGGTAGATCAGAAAATCTACAAAGGTATGATATGATCTCTTCTATATCTTACTGCTTCTAGACCTGATACTTTATTCAGTGTATGCTTATGTGCTAGATTCCAATCAGATCCTAGAGAATCTCACTTAACTGCTTTTAAGAGAACTCTGAGGTATCTGAAAGGTACAACTAATGTTGGTTTAGTCTACAGAAGATATGAAGAATACAAATTAGTAGGATATTGTGATGTTGATTACGCTGGAGATAGAGTTGAAAGGAAAAGTACTTCTGGAAGCTGTCAGTTTCTGGGAAGTCACCTGATCTCCTGGTATAGTAAGAAGCAAGCCACAATTGCCCTCTACTACAGAAGCAGAATATGTTGCTTCTGGTGGATGTAGTACACAGATGCTCTGGATGAAAAGTCATATAGAAGACTATCAGATATATGAAAGTAACATTCATATATTTTATGATAATACTTTTACTATCTGTTTATTTAAGAACCCTATTTTACATTCTAAAGCTATGCATATAGAGATTAAACATCACTTTATTAGGGACTATGTTCAGAAGCCTGTTCTTTATTTAAAATTTGTTGATGTGGTGTCGTTTTCTTTACCACCCCGTTTCACTTGGGAGAACGGCACGCTAGACACTTCACGCGAAATTTGGAAGGAGGAAGCGCCCGGGGCGGGATGAATTTTGTTTCAGTTCTTCCTACGATATCACACGAACTTTTTAATTATCCTACGAGTAGGAAAGGGGAAAAAGATCTCAAATAAACCCTAGGAGTTTGCTAAGTGTGGGGATTCACTTAGACTAGAAATTCTGGAGTCCGGGAGGTCGGTTATACATAGGGAAGAGTTTAAGCACCCTACATATCCGTAGTACTCTACGGGAACCTTCTATGTGTCTATGTGTTTGTGTTTGTTGCTGAATGATTGGGAAAGTTTCTCCTTTGTGTTAGGAGAAGGAATTGAATTGATTTAAAAGAAAGACAGATAGACTGACTTTTGTTATTTTTATTAGCTCGCTGAGATTCCTTGTGAATCTCATGCCTACATATCCCTAGTGGAAGTCATAGCTTAATGTAGTTCGGGGAACTAATTAGGGAAATTAATTATTTTGGGTGCCTTGTTTGAAGCTCAAGGTTGAAGCTTGAATTAAATCTATGTTTACAGTAAAGAGACATGAAATCATCTTTATAGAGAGGTATTTCTACTATTCCACCACAAACATTTTAAAGTGACAGAAAAGCTGAATTCATTTCATTAAGAGAGGGAGCCTGTTAGAACAAGATTTGTTCTGATCAATTATCTTAGTTTTGATGATAACAATAATATGAATTTTGCTTAAGATAATATGGTACTCTAATCCAATGCAATTTCCTTTTCAGGAAATATATAAAGAGTACGCATAATTCAGCACTCAGAAGCTTTGTCTCAAAGGGTTCAGCATGCAACATCAGAACATGGTCTGGCAAGACATCAGAAGATGGTCGAAGCAGAATCAGAACATGGGTCTATGGAAGCATCAGAAGAACAAGAGAACAGAAGCACTGAAGTTCTGATGGTATCACGCTCAGAAGCACTTCAAGGTCAGAAGATCAGAAGATGCTTTGCACCAAGCTGTTTGACTCTGATGATATTCAAACGTTGTATTCACAAACATCAGATCAGAAGGAAGTACAAGTGGCAAGCTACGCTGACTAACAAAAGGAACGTTATAAGCTATTATAGGCAACATCAGTAGACACAGCGTGAACAAGGCTCGAGGTAGTTGACAAAAGCGTATAACATTAAATGCGATGCTGTACGGAACACGCAAAGCATTAAATGCACTCAACGGTCATCTTCTCCAACGCCTATAAATATGAAGTTCTGATGAGAAGCAAGGTTAACGATTCTGAACAAAACAACTCCTATTAACTTGCTGAAACTCTGTTCTACTCAAAACTCAGAATCTTCATCTTCATCAAAGCTCACTACATTGCTGTTGTAATATATTAGTGAGATTAAGCTTAAACGTTAAGAGAAATATCACAGTTTGTGATTATAGCTTTTAAGAAGCAATTGTAATACTCTTAGAATTGATTACATTAAGTTGTAAGGAACTAGAGTGATCGTGTGGATCAGAATACTCTAGGAAGTCTTAGAGGTTATCTAAGCAGGTTGTAACTAGAGTGATCGTGTGGATCAGAATACTCTAGAAAGTCTTAGAGGGTATCTAAGCAGTTGTTCCTAGAGTGATCAGTGTGTGATCAGAAGACTCTGGAAGACTTAGTTGCTGACTAAGTGGAGAACCATTGTAATCCGTGCGATTAGTGGATTAAATCCTCAGTTGAGGTAAATCATCTCTGCGGGGGTGGACTGGAGTAGTTTAGTTAACAACGAACCAGGATAAAAATAACTGTGCAATTTATTTTTATCTGTCAAGTTTTAAAGCTACACTTATTCAAACCCCCCCTTTCTAAGTGTTTTTCTATCCTTCAATTGGCATCAGAGCGCCGGTTCTAAGGTGCAAGCACTTAACCGTGTTTAGAAAAGATTCAGGAAGAGAAAAACGCTTCAGTAAAAGATGGCTGATGAAACTGGAAAGTCTACACCTGCATCTACATCTGGCTCTGCTGAGCAACACAACGGTAACAATGGTTATACTAGACCGCCGGTATTTGATGGTGAAAACTTTGAATACTGGAAAGATAAACTGGAAAGTTACTTTCTTGGTCTAGATGGTGATCTATGGGATCTTCTGATGGATGGTTACAAACATCCAGTAAATGCCAGTGGCGTAAAGCTGACAAGGCAAGAAATGAATGATGATCAGAAGAAGCTTTTCAGGAATCATCATAAATGCAGAACTGTTTTGCTGAATGCTATCTCTCATGCTGAGTATGAGAAGATATCTAACAGGGAAACGGCCTATGACATATATGAGTCCTTGAAAATGACTCATGAAGGAAATGCTCAAGTCAAGGAGACTAAAGCTCTCGCTTTAATCCAGAAGTATGAAGCCTTCAAGATGGAGGATGATGAAGACATTGAAAAGATGTTTTCAAGATTTCAAACTCTTACTGCTGGATTGAGAGTTCTTGACAAGGGATACACCAAGGCTGATCACGTAAAGAAGATCATCAGAAGCTTACCCAGAAGATGGGGTCCTATGGTGACTGCATTCAAGATTGCAAAGAATCTGAATGAAGTTTCTCTGGAAGAGCTTATCAGTGCCTTGAGAAGTCATGAAATAGAGCTGGACCCAAATGAGCCTCAAAAGAAAGGTAAGTCTATTGCATTAAAATCCAATATCAAGAAATGCACTAACGCTTTTCAGGCAAGAGAAGAAGATCCTGAAGAATCAGAATCTGAAGAAGAAGATGAACTGTCCTTGATCTCCAGAAGGCTAAATCAACTCTGGAAGAACAAGCAAAGGAAGTTCAGAGGCGTCAGAAGTTCAAAGAAATTTGAACGTGGAGAATCTTCTGATGATAGAAGATTTGACAAGAAGAAGGTGATGTGCTATGAATGCAATGAGCCTGGACACTTCAAGAATGAATGTCCAAAACTTCAGAAGGAAAATCCCAAGAAGAAGTTTCATAAGAAGAAAGGTCTTATGGCAACCTGGGATGAGTCAGAAGATGATTCAGACTCTGAAGATGAGCAGGCTAACTGTGCGCTGATGGCGACAGAAGATGACGGATCAGAATCTACATCAGAATCAGATTCTGAAGAGGTATTTTCTGAACTTACTAGAGATGAGTTAGTTTCCGGTCTAACTGAACTTCTGGAATTCAAGTCTCAGATTTGTCTCAAATACAAAGAGCTGAAAAAGCTATTTGAATTTGAAACAAAGAAGCTTGAGTTGGAGAATTCTGAATTAAAAGAAAAACTTTTAAAATTATCCAATAATGTTGGACCTCCTTCTGATTCAGAAAAATCCACTCCTAGTCTAAACCATATTCTGAAAGAATATGATTTAAGTTTCAGGAAGTTCTTATCTAGAAGTATTGGCAGAAGTCAGCTAGCTTCTATGATATATGCTGTGTCTGGAAACAAAAGAGTCGGCATTGGTTTTGAGGGTGAAACCCCATACAAACTTGAACCTGTTGATGAAATGAAATTTACATACAAGCCATTGTATGATCAGTTCAAGTATGGCCACTCCCATGATATTAGGCACACTTCACATGCTCAAAGTTTTCACATAACACACACCAAAAAGCATGTGACACAACCTAGGAAATATCATGAAACTCACATTAAAAATTATCATGTTGTTCCTCCTATTGCTTACAATGTTAAACCCAAGTTCAATCAGAACTTGAGAAAATCTAACAAGAAAGGACCCAAGAAGATGTGGGTACCTAAGGATAAGATTATTCCTATTGCAGATATCCTTGGCTGCAAAAAGGACAAAGCACAACATGTCGTGGTACCTGGACTCTGGATGCTCACGACACATGACAGGAAGAAGGTCTATGTTCCAAGACCTGGTGCTTAAGTCTGGAGGAGAAGTCAAGTTTGGAGGAGATCAGAAGGGCAAGATAATTGGCTCTGGAACTATAAAGTCTGGTAACTCTCCTTCCATATCTAATGTACTTCTTGTAGAAGGATTAACACATAACCTCTTATCTATCAGTCAATTGAGTGACAATGGTTATGATATAATCTTTAATCAAAAGTCTTGCAAGGCTGTAAATCAGAAGGATGGCTCAATCCTATTTACAGGCAAGAGGAAGAACAACATTTATAAGACAGATCTGCAAGATCTTATGAGTCAGAAGGTGACTTGTCTTATGTCTGTTTCTGAAGAGCAGTGGGTCTGGCACAGAAGATTAGGTCATGCTAGTTTGAGAAAGATTTCTCAGATTAACAAACTGGATCTTGTCAGAGGACTCCCTAATCTGAAATTCAAATCAGATGCTCTTTGTGAAGCATGTCAGAAGGGCAAGTTCTCCAAACCTGCATTCAAGTCCAAGAATGTTTTTTCTACCTCAAGGCCATTAGAACTCTTGCACATTGATCTGTTTGGCCCAGTCAAAACAGCATCTGTCAGAGGGAAGAAATATGGATTAGTCATCGTAGATGATTATAGCCGCTGGACGTGGGTAAAATTCTTGAAACACAAGGATGAGTCTCATTCAGTGTTCTTTGATCTCTGCATTCAGATTCAATCTGAAAAAGAGTGTAAAATCATAAAGGTCAGAAGTGATCATGGTGGTGAATTTGAGAACAGATCCTTTGAAGAATTCTTCAAAGAAAATGGTATTGCCCATGATTTCTCTTGTCCTAGAACTCCACAGCAAAATGGAGTTGTAGAACGAAAGAATAGGACTCTGCAAGAAATGGCCAGAACCATGATCAATGAAACCAATATGGCTAAGCATTTATGGGCAGAAGCAATAAACACTGCATGCTATATTCAGAATAGAATCTCTATCAGACCTATTCTAAATAAGACTCCTTATGAATTATGGAAGAATAAAAAGCCCAACATTTCATATTTCCATCCTTTTGGATGTGTATGCTTTATTCTGAACACTAAAGATCATCTTGGTAAGTTTGATTCCAAAGCACAAAAATGTTTCCTTCTTGGATATTCTGAACGCTCAAAAGGCTACAGAGTATACAATACTGAAACATTGATTGTAGAAGAATCAATCAATATCAGGTTTGATGATAAGCTTGGTTCTGAAAAACCAAAGCAGTTTGATAATTTTGCAGATTGGGATATTGATATATCAGAAGTTGTTGAGCCAAGAAGCAACGCATCAGAAGCAGAGCTTCTCAGAAGCAAAGAATCGGAAGATCAAGTATCAGCTTCTCTGGAGAATCTAAGCATTTCTGAAGAACCATCTGTCAGAAGATCATCCAGACTCATCTCTGATCATTCAGAAGATGTCATTCTTGGAAAGAAGGATGATCCAATCAGAACAAGAGCATTCCTTAAGAACAATGCAGACTGTCAATTAGGTCTTGTATCTTTGATCGAGCCAACTTCTGTTGATCATGCTCTAGAAGATCCAGACTGGATAATTGCTATGCAAGAAGAACTGAATCAGTTTACAAGGAATGATGTTTGGGATCTTGTTCCTAGACCAGATGGATTCAATATAATCGGTACAAAATGGGTCTTCAGAAACAAGCTCAGTGAGAAAGGTGAAGTGGTAAGGAACAAAGCCAGACTGGTGGCTCGGGGTTATAGTCAGCAAGAAGGGATTGACTATACAGAAACCTTTGCACTAGTGGCCAGGTTAGAATCTATTCGTCTATTAATTTCATTTGCCACTCAACATAACATCACTCTCTATCAAATGGATGTTAAGAGTGCCTTCTTAAATGGTTATATAGATGAAGAAGTTTATGTCCATCAACCTCCTGGTTTTGAAGACTCTATGTCTCCTAATCATGTTTTTAAACTAAAGAAATCGTTGTATGGATTGAAACAAGCTCCCAGAGCTTGGTATGAACGCTTAAGTTCTTTCCTTCTGGATAATGGTTTCACTAGAGGAAAAGTGGACACTACTCTCTTTTGTAAAACCTTTAAAAGGGATATTTTAATTTGTCAAATATATGTAGATGATATTATTTTTGGAACATCTGATGCTACACTTGGAAAGGAGTTTGCTGAGTCTATGCAGGCTGAGTTTGAAATGAGCATGATGGGAGAACTCAAGTATTTCCTTGGAATACAAATAAATCAAACATCAGAAGGAACGTATGTTCACCAGACCAAGTATGTGAAGGAACTTCTGAAGAAGTTTAATCTTCTAGACTGCAAAGAAGCCAAAACTCCTATGCATCCAACATGCATCCTAGGTAAGGATGAGGTAAGTAAGAAGGTAGATCAGAAGTTATACAGAGGTATGATTGGATCTCTTCTATATTTGACTGCTTCTAGACCTGACATTCTGTTTAGTGTTTGTTTGTGTGCTAGATTCCAATCAGATCCTAGAGAATCTCATTTAACTGCTGTTAAGAGAATTCTAAGGTATCTGAAAGGTACTACTAATGTTGGCTTAGTTTACAGAAAATCTAAAGAATACAACTTAGTAGGATTCTGCGATGCTGACTATGCTGGAGACAGAATTGAAAGAAAGAGTACTTCAGGAAGTTGCCAATTTCTTGGAAGTCATTTGATCTCCTGGTATAGCAAGAAGCAAGCAACTATTGCTCTATCAACAACAGAAGCAGAATATGTCGCTGCTGCTGGTTGCAGTACACAGATGCTCTGGATGAAGAGTCAGTTAGAAGATTATCAGATATATGAGAGTAACATTCCTATATTCTGTGATAATACTTCTGCTATATGTTTATCTAAGAATCCTATTCTTCATTCAAAGGCTAAACATATTGAGATTAAACATCATTTCATAAGGGACTATGTTCAGAAGGGTGTTATATCTTTAAACTTTGTTGATACAGACCATCAATGGGCTGATATCTTTACAAAACCCCTGGCTGAAGATAGGTTTAAGTTCATTCTGAAGAACATCAGTATGGATTTATGCCCAGAATGAGAAGATGAGAAGTTCTTACGTATGAGTATCTTCTGAAATGAATGTGGATTTTTTTTAAATCAGAAGTTCTGATTGAAATCTTTTAGAAATTATGATTCGGTTATTACTAACGTTTCATTGTCTAAGTTGATTCAGAACCTCTTTTAAAGCAAAACAGCTGTAACGTTTTATCTCGGGATGGTAAACCTGTCGTTACTGTTCATGGATAAGCGCGCGTGCAGTTGAAGGGACGCCGACCATAGGTAACTGTGCTAGTCACCTCATTTGTCTTTATTATCTCTCCTCATGTCATGTAACATTAAATGCTATCCATCATTTGTTCCATTTTATTTTCTTTTAAATACTCTTCAAACGATTTCTCCTTCCCTCTTATATTTTCTCTTTTACACTCTGTCTGTGTTTTCCTTCTCTATCTTTTTGCATTCATATCAAACCCTAGCTGTTCATTATCTGCAAATCCATCATGAACTCTTCATCAAGCCCAGGAAACCATGAAAATGATCAAAACAAAAAGAGAAAAGCTGTTGAAACATCTCCTTCCAAACCCAAAAAGATAAAGATCACCTATGACCCTCTCAAGGTGAATCCATTCGAAGCAATGTTATCTGGAAACTATTCTAGACGTGTGTTTCAACCCCCTGGTGAAAGCCCTCCATCATCTCCATCTTCTTCCTCATCTTGTTTCCTTCAAGACTCAACTTCCTCCTCATCTAACCTTTCCTCTCCCTCAACCCATTCCAAAGAAATCTCTTCTTTTTCACCTGCTGAGAATGTTGTCTCTGATAAAGATTGTGGAAGATCTGCATCAGAACCAAGTCTCCCTGACCCCTCGCCTGGAAGCCCAAGAAGCAGTCAATGATGCGCTTCACTCCTTCATGGCATGCTGGCACAGATTTTGTCTTAGCTAGGGTCTTAGGCTTTGGTTTTAGTAGTTTTCTTTCCTTGTTACATCTGCTTGTTAAACATCTTCTCATGTAATATCTTTTGATTATCAATGAAAAGTTTCTTTGTTTTTACATTCCAGTGATTTTATTTGTCGTTTTATTCATCTGAATCTTTTGAAATATTCTTTTTGATGTTATGACAAAAAGGGGGAGAAGATAAATGATAAATGATTTGGTTAATCTATCAGTTGCTTTTACTAACAAGAACTGCAAGTTCTATATGGTTTAAGTGTTTTGCAGGTATAAAGAAGTGAAGAGAATCTTCAAAGCAAACACCAGAAGCAAAACCATAAGAAGTGTTATTCTGTAAAAAGAATAAGCTCATGGAAACTGAAGCAAGCTGAGTGCTGTCAAGCTTCAGAAATCAGAAGCAAGAAAGAAGAATGAATCAGAAGCACTGATAATAGAATTTGATCCATATTTGTCTATTTGCTTTGACAAAATTCTATTTGCTCTGATACATTATTTTAGCCTATATGGCTCTAATACATATCATGTGTTCTAATATACATTTTATGTTCTGACTCGTTCATGCTGACTTTTGTCATTTAGTTTTTGTTCTGTAACATTTCAGGATGTAGAGATGCTCTGATGATGCTCTGGTACATTCAACAATGTTCTGATACAAATCTAGCATGAAGTGATGTTGGTAGAAATTCAAAGCTCTGAAGCTATCCGAGGGAAGCAGAAATCAGAAGCTGTGATTGTTCTAAAGATCCAGAAAACTCAAGTTCTGAAGCTGTCCTAAATGGAAGCAGAAATCAGAAGCTGTGAATGTTCTGAAGATCAAACAAATTCAAGTTCTGAAGCTGTCCTAAATGGAAGCAGAAATCAGAAGCTGTGAATGTTCTGAAGATCAAAGAAATTCAAGTTCTGAAGCTGTCCTAGATGGAAGCAGGAATCAGAAGCTGTGAGTGCTCTAGGGATCTAAAGAAATTCTAGTTCTGAAGCTGTCCAATGGAAGCAGAAGTCAGAAGCTATGAATTCTCTGAAGACAGAAGCTTATGTGATCGTCTCTACCGAAATAATCAGGGAAGTCTTTTATTAAAGTTCTTCGAGTATTTATTTCAGGGGGAGATTATTTATCTCAGGGGGAGATTGTTAATCTCAGGGGGAGACATATTCATATGCTTATGCTATAGCTGTGTAACTTGTCTTTTGCCGTCTGCTCTTTCTGATCGCAAATTCATATCATTTATATATGTTTTTGTCATCATCAAAAAGGGGGAGATTGTTAGAACAAGATTTGTTCTGATCAATTATCTTAGTTTTGATGATAACAATAATATGAATTTTGCTTAAGATAATATGGTACTCTAATCCAATGCAATTTCCTTTTCAGGAAATATATAAAGAGTACGCATAATTCAGCGCTCAGAAGCTTTGTCTCAAAGGGTTCAGCATGCAACATCAGAACATGGTCTGGCAAGACATCAGAAGATGGTCGAAGCAGAATCAGAACATGGGTCTATGGAAGCATCAGAAGAACAAGAGAACAGAAGCACTGAAGTTCTGATGGTATCACGCTCAGAAGCACTTCAAGGTCAGAAGATCAGAAGATGCTTTGCACCAAGCTGTTTGACTCTGATGATATTCAAACGTTGTATTCACAAACATCAGATCAGAAGGAAGTACAAGTGGCAAGCTACGCTGACTGACAAAAGGAACGTTATAAGCTATTATAGGCAACGTCAGTAGACACAGCGTGAACAAGGCTCGAGGTAGTTGATAAAAGCGTATAACATTAAATGCGATGCTGTACGGAACACGCAAAGCATTAAATGCACTCAACGGTCATCTTCTCCAACGCCTATAAATATGAAGTTCTGATGAGAAGCAAGGTTAACGATTCTGAACAAAACAACTCCTATTAACTTGCTGAAACTCTGTTCTACTCAAAACTCAGAATCTTCATCTTCATCAAAGCTCACTACATTGCTGTTGTAATATATTAGTGAGATTAAGCTTAAACGTTAAGAGAAATATCACAGTTTGTGATTATAGCTTTTAAGAAGCAATTGTAATACTCTTAGAATTGATTACATTAAGTTGTAAGGAACTAGAGTGATCGTGTGGATCAGAATACTCTAGGAAGTCTTAGAGGTTATCTAAGCAGGTTGTAACTAGAGTGATCGTGTGGATCAGAATACTCTAGAAAGTCTTAGAGGGTATCTAAGCAGTTGTTCCTGGAGTGATCAGTGTGTGATCAGAAGACTCTGGAAGACTTAGTTGCTGACTAAGTGGAGAACCATTGTAATCCGTGCGATTAGTGGATTAAATCCTCAGTTGAGGTAAATCATCTCTGCGGGGGTGGACTGGAGTAGTTTAGTTAACAACGAACCAGGATAAAAATAACTGTGCAATTTATTTTTATCTGTCAAGTTTTAAAGCTACACTTATTCAAACCCCCCCCCCTTTCTAAGTGTTTTTCTATCCTTCAGAGCCTACTTGGTTGATCAAGTATGACAGCCAACATGCCTCTTGAATGAAAGAAGGATTCTCATCCAAATTAGGGAAAGTGTACAAGTCTAGGTTTGTTTGCCTCAGAGCATGCCTTTCAAAGTCCTAAATGGGAGAATGTTTAAAATTGAAATTGAAATTGAAATTGGAATGTTTGTTTGAATGTGGTAAAATAGGAGAAATATCTTTCTATAGAGATAAGCTATGTCTACCTACTGTTTGAAAGATTTGATTTTTAGCTGGCTTGTATGAGGCCCAAGCTTGAGGCTTTTGATTGATTTATTGACTCTGAGAGATAACGCCACTGGGGATGGATTTAAACTAAAGAGTTTTTGTGTTCTGTACAAAGCCCAGAATTGAGGCTGACTCTAGCTGGAGAGCATTTTTTTGATGGATTTTATTTGGTGTTCTGTACAAAGCCCAGAATTGTGGCTGACTCTACTTAGGGAGACTCTATTTTGTGCCTTGTATGATGCCCAAGGTTGTGGCTGACTCTTAACTAGGGAAGTCATTATTTCATGCCTTGTATGAGGCCCAAGGTTGAGGCTGACGCTTTGGGGAGTTTTACTCTACTGGAGGATTTATCTATTAAAAGACTGATTTTTTGGAGGCTAACCCTTTCCAGGGATTTTGAATGATAGCAGGAATATTATCTAATTGAGACTTCTTGTTTTAAAGCCCAAGATTAAGGCTGACACTGACTGAGGATAGATAACTATAGATCCTAGACTCTGCTAAGGAAATTAGTGAAGATAAGGGTGACAGAGACTGTCCATGTCTCTCATTCCAAAAGGTGTACTCAATATGAGATTGAGACAATCTTAGCTTGTTTAAAGTCTGGTTTAAAGAATGGAAGAAACTCACCAGGATAGGCTAAGAGGTGACTAAAGACCTATTCCTATGTTTATAAGAAACCTGGTGGGTCCCTGTATACAAGCTCAAGAGGAAGCTGGAAATGCTTTTAAGAAGCCTGTGGGTCCTTGTACAAAGCCCAAGAAGAGGCTAATCGAGGGTCATCGAGGGTCCTTGTTATAGCACAAGAGAAAGCTATGTAGTTTTGAACTTATTTTGGCTCTAAGCAAATGGGTAAGATGTTTCACCGGGAATAATTCCTCTTTGGGTGGATGTGTCATAGTTTGGGTTCTAAGGCTTTTTTCAAGATGTTTCACCGGGAATAATTTATCTTGAGGGTTTGAACTAAAGATCTCTAATTAGGAAAGAGCCTTCACCGGGAAGACATTCTCAATCCTAGGCCATAGTCCTATAATATATATATATATATATATATATATATATATATATATATATATATATATATATATATATATATATATATATATAGTTTAACTGTCCTAAGGTTTACACTCATACGTAGTTCTAAACAATATATAAAGAGTTTATATTTTGACAGTAATTTAAATAAAGACTGTAAAATGAAAGCTATAAAGCCTAACCTGGATGGAGTGGAGGCCTTTGAAGATGTATGTACAAAGCCTTACCAGCAATTTTATTGATAACAGTTGAATATATATTATAAACAGTTAAGGGTTTTTGAAAACAGAAGAAGTGAAGATGGACATAGGTCACATAGGTATCTGAAGAGTTTCACCGGGAATAATGCCCTTCAAATACCAGAAGAATGTTTTGAAAACAAAAAGAAGATTTTGTAAATACATTTTTTGAAAACAAACTATCAAAAGAAAAAAAAGGTGTTGGGAGTTACACTCTATTAGAGGCCTAGTACTTTATAGTACTGGTTGACTGTAATGAAAACAGTTGAAAGATTTGAAATGACACAAGGTTTTGTTGTTTGAAAACCTTAGTCGTCTATTTAATTAAGGTTTGAAAACAGTTTTGAAAATTGACAAAAGTCAACTTAATTAGGGTTTAGACAAAGTCTATACCTAATTAAGACCTACATGATTAGGGTTTTATCACAAAAATATTTACAAGAAATTAGGTTTTGAAAATCAAGAGAAAACTATATTTGAAGTATTTTAAAATACATAAAAATATGTTATTTTAAACCTAAAAAATAAATATCAAATAAATAATATTTTTGTGATTTTTTGGGTTATTCATAAAATAGATATATTAAATGATAAGTGTGTGAAAATGAAGTGAAAATGATTTAATTTGATAGGTCAGTTAATTGGTTGAATTTGTGAAGAAAATTAAAGAAAATAGTGATAAAAAAGATGTTTTGGTCTCGCCATGGTTTGAACCCACGCCCTTGCAATCAACTACTCAAAACAACACCACTGGGCCAACGCGCGCTTGGTGTCAAAGGAGTGACTCCATTGCAATACATATGTTATCCAAGTGTATAGAACAAAAAAAAGAAATAAAATCAAAAGGTCTGGGGCGAGGGGGATTCGAACCCCAGACCTTGGGCACGCGCAACACACAAACACTCTTTACCACTGGGCTATAACGATTTAGTCGTTTATGAAACAACCACCATTCAAATTAAAATAAACTTTAGCCCTGAATTTGAATTTTGCGCGCCACCACCATTGTCATCTTTAACCTCAAGCTCTCATATTTTTGAAATTCTGAACTCTCTCAATTCTCAACCATTTGCAAAGGTGTAAAGATCAAACTTGCTCTAAATTCACTCACGATTTCAGATATATAACTAACATAAATTTATATTAACTATATGTCATACCCCAAAATTTTCCCATACTATTTCTCTTATACAAATTCAAATCAATACATAAAGCTCCAAGACACAATCTCCTATACAAGGCTCAGAAACTAGGGTTTGGTTTGTTCAAAGGAAAATCAATGAATCAATGGATCCAAGGCAACCTATATGGCTCAATATATCTCACATTATCTCTATGACAAGTATCAAGTCTCAGCTTAAAGGATTGATCACTCAAATGTTCAGAAAGTCAACAGTCGACTAGGTTGACCTAAAAATCAACTGTGGTCAAAGTAAAATCAAAACTCCTGATTTTCTGTCAAAATCCTAATATAGATGTATCATTCACCATTTGATCAAGAATTGATCATGGTTCATCAAGGAAAGATCAAAAAATCAACAAATCAAAAAGTTTCTAAATTAGGGTTTGTATAGGAGAAAGTCAACTGAACTTTGACCAGCCATAACTCCCACATGGAACATCATAAATTATCCATCCAAAGCTCTTTTGAAGGAAATTGAATTCTCTACAAATTTGTCTCTCACATGCCAAGTCTAAAAATACTCCATTTGAGAGATATGGACCAAAACATTACAGGTCCTTTTCAAAAGTTAACAAAAAGTCACTTTTTTCAAAAGGATATATAAAGAGCATGAAAAATAATTTTGATATGAGACAAAAGACACTGGTTAGAGGACTCTCTAAGGTTTCTAAAAAGTCCTAGAATACTTCCATACCTCAAAAATTGAGAGAGATAGGCCTTGTCAAAGTTGGGCTATTTTGGAGGGAAAAAGGTGAAAGAATTTGGATATTTTTGCAAAGAGGCCCATGAGTTTAAGATCCAATCTTGCAAAACAAGTCATCTAGAAGCTCTAATCTTAAGGCCACGAAAATATGATGAATTTTTGATTTTTATTTGAATTTTTTATTCATTTAAATCATATATTTAATTAATATTGGAAGAAAAATTGAAAAGATTTGTTTTCTCTTCAATTTCAATCATCATTAATCATCAAATATATTCAATATTCATTACAAATTTCGTGCAAGAGCAAAGTGGTGGAAAAAGATTGAAATTGGCCAAAATTAGGAAGTTCCATAACTAAATTTCAATCATATTTTCTTAAATTGCAAATCAAAGATTTACAAAGATTCAAATCAGTTTTGTTGACCTAATCTCTCCTCTATAAGTACATGAACAAAGCCAGATGCTAGGGTTACGATTTTCTGCATCCAAGAGCCTCTAACCCGAGTTCAAAAAAGAGAAAAATTTCAAGATTCAATTTGGAGTTCTAGGCGAATTCAAGGTTTGTGGTGATTCCAATACCTTCCCTGATCATCACTGAACGATTCTCCATCATTCTCAAATTCCAGAGAACCAGGAATCGTCTCCTATTTTCCACGGTTTGTCAATTCTAAACTTGGTTTGATTTGCATCATACAAGCATTGCTAGTCGTATTTAATTGCATATGTATGTTTAGTATATCCTAATGACCGATTCTGGAAAGTTTGGAACGATTTGATGCTAGTATGAACATGACGCCATGTTAGGGCTCGAAGCTCCAATTTGGGGTTTTCTAGCACAGGTAAAATTAGGGCTAATCAATGCCATAGCCATGTTCGTAAGAACCAGACGAATCTATTGGTAGGGGTGCGCCAAATTTCTATAGCACTTTGGTCGTATTCGCTATTTTTTTCAGGAGTGGTATATAAGGGCTTTTATAGCGCATCAAGCCAAAAAGCGCTGTAAAAGATGTTTTGCAGGTTTCCTTGTGAAGAAGATGACTGCATGGCGCAGTCTGATTGGCTGGATTCAAACGATTTTGTGTGCGCAGATTTTGTGACTCCCAGGGTGATTCAATGCATTAAGACGCATGCGATGCCATACTCCCTCATCCAGCCAGCCCTCTTATCATGATCTCCTTCGATCCAACGCTTCCAGACGTGAGGGCGCACCATGGACCACGCGCGTGAGCCACACCCGATCGCAAGTTAGGTTTTTTGCAATTTTTTTTTATTTTTAATTACATAGCCTACTTTATTTTATTTATAATATATATATATATATATATATGGTTTTTTTATTTTTGTTTATTTGTTTTTCACTCATAAAAACTAATTCCTTTTTTCTAAAAAATTTTAGTTATTTTATTTTCTTATTATAATTTATTTATTTTATTTATTTATTTTAAATAGATTATTTATGTTAAATAGATTATTTATTTATATATATCTTCAATAATTCCTATTTATTTTATTTTTATTCTAAAAATTCATAAAAAATACCTTTGTGTCCGATTTTATTTTCTCTTCTCGATTTAATTAATTAGGTCGCGAGACCAATAATTAATTAAAATCATTTACGTTTTTATTCAATTTGTACCCTAATCTGGGTTTACGAAGATCATTCCATACACTGAAATATTCGTTTTTTCTGTCCCTTTTTCAGGGTTACTCTTCCAATACACTCCGACTATGCGCCACGTCAAATTCAAAGCTAAGTTCTAACCTTTCTTATTTAAGTATTTTTGCTTGTTATTTTATTTTAGGGTTTAATTCCCGCTGTCAATGAACTCCTCCTACACTTACTTCTTCCTTTTATTCTTTTGCCAATTCTTTAATGGTCAGGGTCAATGCTTAATGCTCAAGGCAAATCTTTGCCCATCAACCTTCATTAATCGAAGCTAAGTGTTTTTTATCCCTTTTCTCGTATTTTTACTTTTATTGATTAAGGTTAGCTATATTTGACTTCTGAACTGATAGTGCACTCACATATATCTTGTTTCTTGTTTTTCCTACCTTTTCAGGGTTTGCCAATTGCCAAAGCTTCGAATAGTCGGTAACCCTAAACCCTGATCTTAATTATTACTTGTTCAGACTTATTGCTCTATTTATCCCGCTGGTTTCATTTTCCCTTTCCCCCGCTGGTTTCATTTTCCCTTTCCCCATTATTGCTTTAATTGTTAATATTAATTGTTGTGGTTAGTAATTCTAGGGAGTGCAAGCTTGTAATTAACCTAGAATAACTAATTATAAGATAAATATCTGAATCAAATCACGTGATTGTTGCACCCACGCACACTTTTTGGGTAATCTCTCTATTGCCTGTTGCTTGTTGCCTTGTTGCCTGTTGCCTTGTGTTTTTTGCATAATAGCCACGTCCCTTGAATACGAGGATACCTCAGCCATGTTGCCTCGATTATGCAAAGGTCATAAGACCCTAATGATGCTGCCTTCGATACACCAATATGACTTCGACCCTCGGAAGTTGCCTACGAAAGGCTGAGGTATCCTCTGGCTGCCTACGAAAGGCTATTCTAGTCCTTCCCTTAGACTACCTGCCTCTCTATGGCATGGGACAGTCTTATGGCGAACGACATTGCGACGACCCTTCAACCTCCAAATGAAAGGCTTCCTGCCCTCTTATGGCATGGATAGACCCTTTCACCCTGAAAGGCTAAAAGAACATTTTTCATCTAACCAGGTAATTGCCCCTAATTGCTCTGCCTTGCTCTAAAAAGCTTTTTTCATATTCTTTCTCATAAACCTTCAAAATGGCTACGCTCATTTACGAGCTAAAGTCCATATTATTTTCTTCTACATTTCTTTTCAAAAACGAGCAAAGCAATTAAGAGCCCATGGAAAACCATGGATGCAAAGGGTGCCTTACACCTCCCCTTTGCATAAATTACCCCCGTACTCAGTTTCTTTTAAAAAGGTTTTTCCTGTTCTTTTAGCCTTTCTGAATATTTGGATAAAATAAAAGTCGGTGGCGATTCTTGCTTACCGCAACATTTCGATAAAGTCAGTTCACCGTATTACAGAACTGGCGACTCTGCTGGGGATTTTCGATTAAAAGAGGGGTTACCTTAAAAGTTTAGGAATCACTTAAATGTTTTCTATTGTTTGCTTTGTTTGTTTTATCTTTCAGGGGCGTTTTGGGAATTAACTGAAGGACGAATCCTATTCCCGGATTCAAGAACACTTAAGATTAGGAGTGGCATAGTCATGGCGACCTCTTTCATATATGTGGGAGATGAGTCAATATGAAGTTCACACTTGAGTTAGGACTCCATAGCATATGCACACCTTTCTCAAATGAGGGAGGTCTATGTATGTGTCTGTGGGTGCGCCGGAGCTCAAGGACCTTTAGTTACCCTTAACCCATCTTGGCCTTTAGGAACGTAGTGGGGGGACTACTCTTGGCAAATGTCGAGAACTAGTCGCTACCCGATACTACAATTCAGATAGGTCCTTTCTCAAAGTATCATTGCATGATGCAAATGTATCATGTCCTAGGGTGCTTTAGAAGGGTTGACAATTATGGATAACTTGTAGAACCCGTTGCTGATATCATCTTTATCCTTAGAAATACCTTTGGGGAAGGGTATCTCCCAGGATCTAAACTCCATGCAAGCGGAGCCTAAGAAAAATGTGTGAGTTGTGTGACTTGTGTGACTTGTTTGCGTTTGCTACTAACCTTCGTTTCCTTGCAGGTTTTGTTAAAAGGACTTGTTTGTCCTTACTATCTCGCACTATGCCTAATGAACTGCATTCGCATAACATCATGACATCATAAGCATAACATGATTTAACTAACCTTTTCAAGGATCCTAGGGATTTAGGGAACACAATTTCAGGGATTACTATCAAAGACTGTTTTCCTAATCAAGGGGCAAGAGGATTTATTTTCCTCTGGCCACATACCTTCCAATTCAAAGACTCAGTACCTAGAAAGGGGCAAGAGGATTTATTTTCCTCTGGCCACATACCTTCCAATGCAGAAGTATCCCGAATCAGAGGCGATGACCCACTCGATATGGTGAGCTTGATTCCCATAGAAGAACATCCAAGAATCAGAGTTCTTCGAACAATGAGGCGACCAAGTCATTGTCTAATGTTGCTAACTAAATTCCTAAAGATCCTTGAAAACATTGCATCTGCATTCATAAAATCGCATAACAGGTTTCCTATGATGGGTTTCTCATCCCTCCTCGCTGTTTATTTCAGCATCATGGATTTTGAGCAATCAGTCAAACACCTTCAGGCTCAGAACATCTGATCCCAAACTTTGATTCTGAACTCAGCCAAGGGGCAAGAAGAATTGAAGGCACTCATATTCCTGGGTACAATTACAATACAAAATGAGCTTATTATTCAAATAATCCTGATCATGATGTAAAGGATTGTAGACCGTTGAAGCATGTGATTCAAAACTTAATTTATGACAAGATCATTGATTTCAACTCACCTGAGGAGCCTCATATGGCTGATACCACAAAGGCTGTAATGAACATAACCAATCTAACAGGGAATTTTTGATCTCTACACCGGCACCACAACAACAACGTAAGCCATATGTACCTAAGAGTCAATTCACCAAGATCAATATGTCGTCGGCTCAAGCGTTACAACATCTGTTGAAGATCAGATTGATTACTCTGAGGGACGCTCCTAAGAACTCTAACACCTCCACTCCGGGCTATAAACTCAATGCGAGGTGCACGTACCATTCCAACAGTCCTGGACATTACACAAACAACTGCTAGACATTGAAGAATAAGATTCAGGATCTGATCAATGACAGAGAAATCAAATTCAACCCTCCTGAAAACTCCTGTGGTGATCACCGCTCCTATGCCTAGTCATGACAAGACTGATTGATGTCTAGACGGACGAACTTTTGGATCATTAGATCTGATTTCATCTGCAAGTTTCTTTTCTGTTTGTTTAAACATTTGACTCAAAATAAACATTATCTGTTTTAATAATCATCGTCAGTGCATTGCATATGTTTGTCTTGAATAAATTATTTCGCTATCACTCATTTTTAATTATGTCTTTAATTTGCATATGTTTTGTAATATTCAACTCCTACTAAGCTGTAAGCCTTTCGAGGGAGGATGACGAAAACGATACCGCAACTTCATACAGTGTGCTTTTGAACAGACTATGCTGATGATGTACAGGCATTGTTTCAATTCCTAAACAGTGGAGATATCAGGATGATAATCCCACGTCAATCCCTTTTGAGCCTAAGGAGTAGAAGTTTTTTTTTTCATATGCAAATTAAACACTTAATCATAACCCGGGGCAGGGTAGTTACTCAGTTAATCAGTTATGCCATTATGCCTTTTGTACAAGTAAAAATGGGTACCCGTAACCATTAAGTCAAGCAGTCAATATTTATCAAAAATAAAAAGAAAAATTAATTCAAAACCTATGAAGGAGACTTATCGAAAATCAAACATCCCGCTGACTGTAATCTCAAAATAAACAGTTCAGGCAAAAGTTAGGGATAACAAAGTCAAAAAGAGGTTGCTAAAAATCTTCGACAAAAGAAGATATTACAAAAAGAAAGTATTACAAAAAAAGGAGGACTGCCTGTCCAAATAAACCTCCGGTAATTTAACCATCACTAAAAATCAATGTTACAACTTCAAGCTTTGCTAAGGCCTAAACACAGAGTTAACTGAACATAGGATCGAAGAACATCATGAAGATTGGAATGGGTATAAATAAATTTTTTAGTCATTATCTTTTGTTTCTTAAACCGTGAACCAAGCCACGTTACAACCCTTGAAAGTCCTAACTGAAGCATGGTTAGTTCGAAAGCATACTGTCACCAAAAAGGTATCCTGACTCTTTAAGGTTTACTACAAATGTTAAGTTGATATCTTGTTTTTTACAAACATCATGTTTTTATAAATATCATGATTTTACGTCTCCAGTTTTAATATTTTTCAAAAACTCAAGACAGACGTATTGTCATACCCCAAAATTTGCCCATACTATTTCTCTTGTTCAAAATCAAATCAATACACAAAGCGCCAAGACACACTCTCCTAAACTAGGCTCAGAAACTAGGGTTTGGTCTGTTCAAAGGAAAAATCACTGAATCAATGGCTCCAAGGCATCCCATATGGCCCAAGATATCTCACATTACCTCTACTACAAGTATCAAGGCTCGACTTAAAGGATTGGTCACTCAATTGTTCAGAAAATCAACAATCGACTAGGTTAATCTAAAAATCAATTGTGGTCAAAATAAAGTCAAAACTCCTGATTTTTTGTCAAGACCCTCATATTGAAGTATCATTCACCATTTGATCAAGTATTGATCATGGTTCATCAAGGAAAGATCAAAAATCAACAAATCAAAAAGTTTCTAAATTAGGTTTTGTATAGGAGAAAGTCAACTGAAGTTTGACCAGCCATAACTCCTACGTGGAACATCAGAAATTTTCCATCCAAAGCTCAATTTGAAAGAAATTTAATTCTCTAAAACTTTACCTCTCACATTCCAAGGCTAGAAATGCTTCTTTTGAGAGATATGGATCAAAACATTATAGGTCCTTTTTGAAAGTCAACCGAAAGCAGTTTTTTGTCAAAGCCCATATCATCAAGATAAATTCTTCAAATCGAAAAAAGCTTCCAAAGTGGCTTGTAGAGGACATCTTGAGGTCTTCAAAAAGTATTAGAACTCTTCCATATCTTAAAAATTGAGGGAGATATGCCTTGTCAAAGTTGGACAATTTTGAGAGGGAAAATGTGAAATAAAAGGCTCAAAAATTGAAATTTTTGCAAAGGAACCTAACTTTTTATGGCCCAATCTTGTTCCTCAAGTTATCTAGAAGACCCAATCTTAAAGCCATGAATTATTGACAATTATTGGGTTTTTAGTGAATTTTATTCATTAAAAATTATGGGAAAAGTCAAAGATTTGATGGAGGTTTTGAAAAGATTTGTTTGAATTATAACCCCAATTAGATTTAATCATTCAAATACCTCATATTGGGTGTGAAATTCGTGAAGATTGAAAGGAGGTTAATTAGATTGAAATTGTGCAAGATTTAGAGAGATTTAGAATGAATTTCCAATCAATTACCAATAACTTTATTCAAGGAGATTTAGTCCAAGTTTGTTAACCTATTTTACTCCATATATAAGCATAAACATCACCAAGTGCAGAGGGGGATTGGGCACAAGGTTTTGCAGCCTCTAAGACCTTCACAAAAACTCCAAAAAAATCCAAGAAATTCAAACTCGGTTTCGTAGTTGCAGGAAGGTTCAAGAGATTTTGATCATCAAAACGCAGCCCTTGGGAGGTGTCGAAGCGATTCAGATCAATTCCCAAGCTTATAGCGTCCGGAATCACGTCCCACACACTCACGGTTTGCGTGATTTTTTTTTACTTTCGATTTTGCAATTTCGTCGACTATAAACATAATTTACCTGCATATCTGTGTTCACTTTCATGTTTACGACGTTTCTGGATACTTTAATTTGAGATTAGTTGCATAGTTGAGGATCCACCATTGTTAGGTTTAAGAGTTTTGAATTAGGGTTTTTAGTTTGAAGACAAATTGAACCAAATGAATGGCATCATCATGTTCAGAGCACGTTTTCGGTTTGAATCATGTGATTATGTGTTATTTATTCTTGGTATTTTATGAGTTTGAGATACGCAGGGATTAGCTACCAATGGCTTGTAGTAGCAGAACCGTAGCAAAGCCATAGAAGAAAAGAAAAAAAAACGAATGAAGGAGAAGACTGTTCTGGGCGCGTTTTCTTGTTTCAAAATTTTTCTTAAGTTCGTTTTTTATTATATTATTATCGATGCCCATTAATATCACTCAAAGAAACTGGCACAGGTGGAACAGAGCGCGCGTATTCTTAGTGAGAGTGCCTGGGTACGATACCCAGACTAGACAATGTCTTTTTGAACCTTATTTCTACAGGATCTCATGTGCGCCATCCACGCGGATCTACGATATGCCCTCATCACAAGCCATCAGATCTTCGCAAATATCCATCCAACGCACTCCAGTGCATGTCCACCACACACCCTCATACCCGAGCCACACTGAATCAAGCTGAGTTTTTTTTAATTTCTTATTTACTTTTAATTATACAACATTATTTTGTTTATTTTATTATTGGTTTATATATTTCTTTTTTTCCAAAAATTCCTTTTAATAAAATCATTCTAAATTTGTTTTCTTTCTCACAAAGGCATAAAAATGATAAAAAAGTTTTATTTAATTTATTTATTAAATGTTTTTGATATACATGATTATTTGATTTAAGTTAATTTAAATTATTTAAATTACTTAATTGATTATAAAGATTTTTGTTAATTGGTTAAAAATAAACATTGTGGTTAGGATATTTAATCGAAACCCTCTTTTCACCGATTTAATTAATTGGGTTGAAAACCAATAATTAATTAATTTGGCCTTTATTTATTCTATTAACCATGATTAACTTGTGCCCTAATCAGGATTTACGAGAATTAGCCATACACTGAAAAATATCTATTTGTGCGTTTTTTTCAGGGTTAGCAACAGGATTTCTCCCGATTACGCGTCACGCCTATTGCAAAGCTAAGTCCCGATCTAATCCTTATTTAAATATTTTTATTTTATTTTATTTATTTTAGGGTTTGCCTTTAAATATAATGAACTCTGCCTACACTCAATTCTTTTTCTGCTTGCTTTTGCTTTGCCAATTTTTCAGGGTTAACCCCGAGACTACCAACCATATTAGATCAAATCAAAAGCTAAGTCTTTTCCATACTTTCATTTTCTTTTTACCTCTTTTATTTGATTAGGGCTAACCTATTTGCCAAAGGAATTGATAATGCACTCACTTCCTTTTTTTGGTTTCTATTTTTCCCGCATTTTCAGGGTTTGCCAACCGCCAAAGCTCGAATAGTCGGTAACCCTAAAACTCTAACCTCTTTTATTTTTCTGCCTAATTATTACTTATGTCAAACCCGCTGGTTTCTTTGTCCCTTCCCCATATTCTTATGAATCTGTTCCTGGTTTGTATTGTTTGGCCTTAAAGGCACTTAAGACTATTTTATATTTTCTGCCATGGTTAGTAATACTAGGGAGTGATAACCCTGAACTAAAATAGAATCACCTAATTACAAGATAACTTATTCTTAATTTGATCACATGATTGTTGCACCCACGCACACTTTTTTTGGTAACCTCTTTGCTGGCTTGTTGCCTGTTGCCTTGCTGCCTTGTGTTTTTTTGCAGAATAGCCATGTCCCTCGAATACAAGGATACCTCAGCCATGCTGCCTCGATTAAGATCATAAGTCCCTAATGATGCTGCCTTCGATACACTAAACATGATCTCGTCCCTCGGAAGCTGCCTACGAAAGGCTGAGTTGTCCTCTGGTTGCCTACGAAAGGCTATTCTGATATTTCCCTTAGACTACCTGCCTCTCTATGGCATGGGACAGTATTATGGCGAACGAACTCTCGATGACCCTTCAACCTCCAAATGAAAGGCTTCCTGCCCTTTTATGGCATGGATAGACCCTTTCACCCTGAAAGGCTAAAAGAACTGATTTTCTACATTACTAAGGTAATTTCCCCTAATTGCCTTGCTCTGGATAAAAACTTTTTCATATTCTTTCTCATAAACCTTCAAAATGGCTACGCTCATTTACGAGCTAAAGTCTGTATTCACTTCTTCTACATTTCTTTCAAACGAGCAAAGCAATTAAGAGCCCATGGAAAATCATGGATGCAAAGGGTGCCTTACACCTTCCCTTTGCATAATTACCCCCCGAACTCAGTTTTTTATTTAAAAGGTTTTTCCTGTTCTTTTAGCCTTTCTGAATATTTGGATAAAATAAAAGTCGGTGGCGACTCTTGCTTACCGCGACATTTCGATAAAGTCAGTTCACCGTATTACACGTATGCATTGCATCTCATGAATTCATTATTAAACACATTCTGCTACATAATTTCAAATGTTAGCAACAGAAGGAATTTGCACAGGGTACAACTAATGACTGAAAGTTATCCCGAAAGGCAAAATCACTTCAGAAGCAATGTCTCTTACGTATACAAGGGGCATGACACGTTTTGCCCAATCAATCTGGGGCAATCAAGTCAAGATTCCAAGAATCTCTCAAATGCCAAATAGTCAAAGGCATACATCCCAAGTGGGTTTCAAACTATTTCCCGATCAATCTGGGGCAATCAAGTCAAGATTCCGAGAATCTCTCAAGATGCCAAAGCAATCAGGGGCATGCATCCAAGTAGATATGAAGTTACTTCCCAATCAACATAGGACATTGTCCTGGGCCTATGATTACTAGGGGCATGTCACCCATAGTGCACATCTCATAAAGTCCTCGCGAGGCGAATCTTTACAATATCCCTACTAGCAGGGGCAAATCTATGCAAGTCCAGTTTGACATCTTGATCAATACTCAATGGTGTGTCCTAATCAATATAAGTCTAGGAATAGCAAGAGCTATAAATCACTGGGGGCAATATTCAAAGCATTCATGCCTTTCCACAAAGCTGGTTTCACAAGATCATATCCCCACAGAGTAATCATCTTCAAATGCTCTCGTCCGGACAAAGACATGGCTCCGCAACAGAGTTTACATCTATAACACTACCGGTTTTCCGACACAATCTTCTTCTCCAACATGGTTTATTAATATCTCTAATCCCCAATCAGGGTACATCAAGTTACTGATCATCCCCAAACAGAAATCATAAATCCTCAGCTGACCATCTTCAAGATAAGATCAAACATCAGTGACATGAAGATCCATCTTCTCAATCAAGATGTGTCAAATAGCATAAATCATAGTCACACGCCATAAATCATAAACATATTCATACATTACCTCATAGTGAACTCATGCATAACATACAACGTTTCTCATTTATTTTGAGAGACTCATTACATAACGCATGCATCATGGCATTATATAAATTGCTACACCAATTGCAGAATACAGGTACAAGACAAATGAATGAAATCTCCAACTTTCCAGGATCTAATTCAGCTATTACGAACGGTACTGACACGGTCAACGCTCAAAGATCTAATTCATTTACCACGAACGGTGGTGACACGATCATTTCCAAAGATCTAATTCAGTTACTACGAACGGTACTGACACGGTCAGAGATCTAATTCCGTCATCACGAACGGTATGGACACGATCAATTACCTCTTCAGTCTAATTCAGTTACTACGAACGGTACTGACACGACTCAAAAGGATATAATTCCATCATCACGAACGGTGTGGACACGATCAATTATCCCTTTAAGTCTAATTCAGTCACTACGAATGGTGTTGACACGACAAGAGAATCTAATTCTATCATCACGAACGGTGTAGACACGATCATCTCTCCAAGATCTAATTCGGTTACTACGAACGGTGCTGATACGATCGACCTTCAAAAATCTAATTCTATCATCACGAACGGTGTAGACACGATCATCCTTCCAATATCTAATTCAAGTTTTACGAACGGTACTGACACGATCAACTCTCAGAGATCTAATTCCATCATCACGAACGGTGTGGACACGATCAACTGTTTCTAAAGTCTAATTCAGCTACTACGAACGGTGCTGACACGACAAGAGATCTAATTCTATCATCACGAACGGTGTAGACACGATCATCCTTCAAAGATCTAATTCGTCTACTACGAACAGTAATGACACGATCAACACTCAAACAACTACTTCTCAAACAATTCAAACATAATCTAATGCATGATCTACTGGATGGCATCTTTAAGCCCATCCCCATCATACACCTGGATGGCATCTTCAAGCCCATCTCCGACAAAAGCCCCTTCATCATCAGCTAGGGCAAATTTCTAGGTATTCTAGTGTTCAATCCTCTTCCACCTTCAGATTCCGACTGACATACAAACCACTCTACATCTTCAGGTTTAAGAAAATTGAACAGGGGCAGCTGTCATACCCCAAAATTTGCCCATACTATTTCTCTTATACAAATTCAAATCAATACATAAAGCTCTAAGACACATTCTCCTATACAAGGCTCAGAAACTAGGGTTTGGTTTGTTCAAAGGAAAATAAATGAATCAATGGCTCCAAGGCATCCTATATGGCTCAATATATCTCACATTATCTCTATGACAAGTATCAAGTCTCAGCTTAAAGGATTGATCACTCAAATGTTCAGAAAGTCAACAGTCGACTAGGTTGACCTAAAAATCAACTGTGGTCAAAGTAAAATCAAAACTCCTGATTTTCTGTCAAAATCCTAATATTGAAGTATCATTCACCATTTGATCAATAATTGATCATGGTTCATCAAGGAAAGATCAAAAAATCAACAAATCAAAAAGTTTCTAAATTAGGGTTTGTATAGGAGAAAGTCAACTGAACTTTGACCAGCCATAACTCTCACATGGAACATCAGAAATTGTCCATTCAAAGCTTATTTTGAAGGAAATTGAATTCTCTACAAATTTGTCTCTCACATGCCAAGTCTAAAAATACTCCATTTGAGAGATATGGACCAAAACATTACAGGTCCTTTTCAAAAGTCAACAAAAAGTCACTTTTTTCAAAAGGATATATAAAGAGCATGGAAAATAATTTTGATATGAGACCAAAGACACTGGTTAGAGGACTCTCTAAGGTTTCTAAAAAGTCCTAGAACACTTCCATACCTCAAAAATTGAGAGAGATAGGCCTTGTCAAAGTTGGGCTATTTTGGAGGGAAAAAGGTGAAAGAATTTGGATATTTTTGCAAAGAGGCCCATGAGTTTAAGATCCAATCCTGCAAAACAAGTCATCTAGAAGCTCTAATATTAAGGCCACGAAAATATGATGAATATTTGATTTTTATTTGAATTTTTTATTCATTTAAATCATATATTTAATTAATATTGGAAGAAAAATTGAAAAGATTTGTTTTCTCTTCAATTTCAATCATCATTAATCATCAAATATATTCAATATTCACTACAAATTTCGTGCAAGAGCAAAGTGGTGGAAAAAGATTGAAATTGGCCAAAATTAGGAAGTTCCATAACTAAATTTCAATCATATTTTCTTAAATTGCAAATCAAAGATTTACAAAGATTCAAATCAGTTTTGTTGACCTAATCTCTCCTCTATAAGTACATGAACAAAGCCATATGCTAGGGTTACGATTTTCTGCATCCAAGAGCCTCTAACCCGAGTTAAAAAAAGAGAAAAATTTCAAGATTCAATTTGGAGTTCTAGGCGAATTCAAGGTTTGTGAGTGATTCCGATACCTTCCCTGATCATCACTGAACGATTCTCCATCATTCTCAAATTCCAGGGCACCAGGAATCGTTTCCTATTTGCCACAGTTTGTCAATTCTAAACTTGGTTCGATTTGCATCATACAAGCATTGCTAGTCGTATTTAATTGCATATCTATGTTTAGTATATCCTAATGCCCGATTCTTGTAAGTTTGGAACGATTTGATGCTAGTATGAACATGATGCCATGTTAGGGCTCGAAGCTCCAATTTGGGGTTTTCTAGCACAGGTAAAATTAGGGCTAATCAATGCCATAGCCATGTTCGCAAGAACCAGACAAATCTATTGGTAGGGGTGCGCTAAATTTCTATAGCACTTTGGTCGTATTCGCTATTTTTTCAGGTGTGGTATATAAGGGCTTTTATAGCGCATCAAGCCAAAAAGCGCTGTAAAAGATGTTTTGCAGGTTTCCTTGTGAAGAAGATGACTGCGTGGCGCAGTCTGATTGGTTGGATTCAAACGATTTTGCGCGCGCAGATTTTGTGACTCCCAGGGTGATTCAGTGCATTAAGACGCATGCGATGCCACACTCCCTCATCCAGCCAGCCCTTTGATCATGATCTCCTTCGATCCAACGCTTCCATACGTGAGGGCGCACCACGGACCACGCGCGTGAGCCACACCCGATCGCAAGTTAGGTTTTTTGCAATTTTTATTTACATAGCCTACTTTATTTTATTTATAATATATATATATATATATATATATATATATGTATATATATATATATATATATATATATATATATATATGGGTTTTTGTATTTTTGTTTATTTGTTTTTCACTCATAAAACTAATTCCTTTTTTCTAAAATTTTTTATTTATTTTATTTTCTTATTATAATTTATTTATTTTATTTATTTATTTTAAATAGATTATTTATGTTAAATAGATTATTTATTTATATATATATCTTCAATAATTCCTATTTATTTTACTTTTATTCTAAAAATTCATAAAAAATACCTTTGTGTCCGATTTTATTTTCTCTTCTCGATTTAATTAATTAGGTCGCGAGACCAATAATTAATTAAAATCGTTTACGTTTTTATTCAGTTTGTACCCTAATCTGGGTTTACGAAGATCATTCCATACACTGAAATATTCGTTTTTTCTGTGCCTTTTTCAGGGTTACACCTTCCAATACACTTGGACTATGCGCCACGTCAAATTCAAAGCTAAGTTCTAACCATTCCTATTTAAGTATTTTTGCTTGTTATTTTATTTTAGGGTTTAATTCCCGCTGTCAATGAACTCCTCCTACACTTACTTCTTCCTTTTATTCTTTTGCCAATTCTTTAATGGTCAGGGTCAATGCTTAATGCTCAAGGCAAATCTTTGCCCATCAACCTTCATTAATCGAAGCTAAGTGTTTTTTACCCCTTTTCTCGTATTTTTACTTTTATTGATTAAGGTTAGCTATATTTGACTTCTGAACTGATAGTGCACTCACATATATCTTGTTTCTTGTTTTTCCCACCTTTTCAGGGTTTGCCAATTGCCAAAGCTTCGAATAGTCGGTAACCCTAAACCCTGATCTTAATTATTACTTGTTCAAACTTATTGCTCTATTTATCCCGCTGGTTTCATTTTCCCTTTTCCCCGCTGGTTTCATTTTCCCTTTCCCCATTATTGCTTTAATTGTTAATATTAATTGTTGTGGTTAGTAATTCTAGTGAGTGCAAGCTTGTAATTAACCTAGAATAACTAATTATAAGAAAAATATCTGAATCAAATCACGTGATTGTTGCATCCACACACACTTTTTGGGTAATCTCTCTGTTGCCTGTTGCCTGTTGCCTTGTTGCCTGTTGCCTTGTGTTTTTTGCATAATAGCCATGTCCCTCGAATACGAGGATACCTCAGCCATGTTGCCTCGATTATGCAAAGGTCATAAGACCCTAATGATGCTGCCTTCGATACACCAATATGACTTCGACCCCCGGAAGTTGCCTACGAAAGGCTGAGGTATCCTCTGGCTGCCTACGAAAGGCTATTCTGGTCCTTCCCTTAGACTACCTGCCTCGCTATGGCATGGGACAGTCTTATGGCGAACGACATTGCGACGACCCTTCAACCTCCAAATGAAAGGCTTCCTGCCCTCTTATGGCATGGATAGACCCTTTCACCCTGAAAGGCTAAAATAACATTTTTCATCTAACCAGGTAACTGCCCCTAATTGCTTTGCCTTGCTCTAAAAAACTTTTTTCATATTCTTTCTCATAAACCTTCAAAATGGCTACGCTCATTTACGAGCTAAAGTCCATATTCTTTTCTTCTACATTTCTTTTCAAAAACGAGCAAAGCAATTAAGAGCCCATGGAAAACCATGGATGCAAAGGGTGCCTTACACCTTCCCTTTGCATAAATTACCCCCGTACTCAGTTTCTTTTAAAAAGGTTTTTCCTGTTCTTTTAGTCTTTCTGAATATTTGGATAAAATAAAAGTCAGTGGCGACTCTTGCTTACCTCAACATTTCGATAAAGTCAGTTCACCGTATTACACTATATCTACTTAATTAAACAAAATAAGTAAAGAACCCAAAGGTTCAAAAATAAAATTAAATGATGATGCTGATGAATAAATGCATGAGAGTAGAGGGCTTTTGATCCTCTAAGGACACTGAATGAACTGGTATCGAGCTTTATAAGAAAGAGTACTTGAATAAGTGAGTTGGGGTTTGAAAAAATACCTCTGAAAATGGAGGTCGTGAGGATGATGGAGAACACCTGGGCTTGTATGAATGATCCTAAAATCTTCCTTGGAACTCAGTGATGCTAACTGGATACTTATTGCTCCTTGAATGCTCCAGAATTGCTCTACTCGACACCTTCTATTTGAGCTTCAAGTGAACATGGAGGTTGGTGATTATGTGATTACAGATGTGCTGCAGGCATCTGGATAGCTTCACTATCACCTAAGGAACGTGCCTGGATGCTTTGGCTAGCTTGACACCTTCTAAATTGCTCTATGGACCTCCAACTGCATAGGCTCCAAAATGAAAGCAACAATGGTGTTCTCCCACCTACAGAAGTGATCCAGATGTTTAGATCAACTCCAATGAACCTCTTTGAGATGTTAGAATGATTACTTCTCAAGGAAGAGCTCTGGTTTGAAGAAAACGATTCTTCTTGCCAAAGAACTTTGAAAAACCATAAGCATGAGAGAGAGAAGGAGAAAGCAAGGAATTGAGTTGCTTTGGTGTGTTTGATATTGAGGTACTCACTTGTATTTATAGGCAAAATGTTCAGAGCAATTTGAGATAGTAAGCTTGCTTAATGAGGGAGTTTTGGTTTCTTGGCCATGAAGAAATTCAAAGAATCTCCAAGATGCAATGATGGTGTTTTCGAGCTAGCTCCCCATCCATTGATCTCTTCTGATCATAGGGGACAAATCTGGTGCAGAATGGCTTCCAATTGGCTTAGGGAAAGATTCCTTGATGATTCACCAATTGGCCATAAAATCTCAAAATGCAATCAATACATAATCACATGTTTTGGTTTTGGAATATTCTCTTCAAATATTTGTGTAATGATGAAAACGATCCTCTCTTATCCCTGTAATGTTTCTGAGGTTTAGAGGTACCAATTAGTGTAAGCACTTGCACAAAATTGTCAATTTCAAACTTATGCATGACCTATAATTTCACTTCAAATGCCTAACTTTGATCAATCATATCTCTTAGCTCAAGATGAATTTGGAGAAGGTTGAGCACAATTTGGAAAGCCCTTAACATGTACTTCAATTCATTAGTTTGGTGTTTGCCCAAAATCCTTAGGGAAATTAGTGAAAAAGTCCCATAAAGTTTGAAGAAAACTAGGGTTTCTTTGCTAGTTTTGTGAAGGAAGCAACTTTGAAGCTCCATATCTCTTTAATGGTTGATTTCTAGCCAAAAAATCATATATGACAAAGTTGTTCATTGGATCAAAATCTACAACTTTTAAGTTGGAAGTTTTTTTCAGTTTGTACTTGAAATTTTGAGATATTCTCTTCCAAAGTTTTGAAAAAAAGACCTTGAATTGAAGTGTAATGCCTTAGGGATATTGTCATATGAACTAATAGAAGATGATTGAAACCTTTGAGTGATGCCCTGGGGCTTTCTAGGGTTTCCCAAATGTGATCCCTGATTTTAGTCCTTGATGGGCTCAAAACCCTAGACTGGTGAACTAAGCAAACCTGAGTCCAGGTGATGGGTGTCTAATCAATCATAAGTGAATAGAATGAAGTTTTTTAGTCCTATGTTTGTGTTGGAGACCATCCCTTTTATTGATTGATCCTTTGTCTGAGTTCTTTTGTTTCTGAACACCCTAGATTAAGCACCAGATGAACAAGTGACTGTTCTGAGTATCTGTTTTGATTCTGATGAAAAGCCTGAAAGTATGACATCTCAGGGGGGGGTCAAAATTAAGGTATGACAGTTGATACAAATCATCAATGGGTTGATATCTTTACAAAACCTCTTGCTGAAGATAGGTTTAAGTTCATTCTGAAGAACATCAGTATGGATTTATGCCCAGAATGAGGTTATGTGAAGATCTGATATATGAATTAGTTTAGGGATAGGATCAAATGACACCAAGGTGTCAAAGTTTAATTTGACACCAAATCTGAACCGTTAAAATAATTGATCAAACGGTGATAGTAAATAGCCTAGTTTTTAGGAGAAAAATATGCTAAATATTTATTTATTATTATTTTATTATATTTCTTATCACCGTTTGATCAATTATTTTAACTGTTGAGATTTGGTGTCAAATTAAACTTTGACACCTTGGTGTCATTTGATCCTATCCCATTAGTTTATGCTTTATTTTTTCTTATCAGATGTTCTAGATTTTTAAGATCATATGGATATTTTGAAACTGTTATTTCTAACATTTCATGTGTCCACGTTTGATACAGAATTTCTGTTAAAGCAAAACAGTTGTCACCATCTATTCCAGATGATGACCACGTGTTCGTTCTGAAGGGACAAGCATGCGTGCAGTTGATGAGACGCCACCCTAGGTAACTGTGCAAATCTTTTCAAATTTCACGCTATCTCCACTAATGTCTCTCAACATTAAATGTGATTGATTCATATTATATATTTGCTTGCATTCAGAATCTCATTGCATTCTTTTTTAAATCAGTGTCTATATAAACTCATCTCATATCATTTTCTCTCTTTTCACTCATCTTCGCTGTTCACTGTGTGTGCTTTTTTTCTCTCCTCTTTTGCCTTCATAAAAACCCTAAATCTAAGTAACCCAGTAATCTCAAGTGCTCTTCAATGACGTCTTCATCTAAGCAACAAAAGGTTTCGTCTTCTCAACATCAACAACAGCAACAACAAAATGTTCTATCTCCTGTTATCTTCTTCATTGACCTCCACATTTTCTTCTGCACTAACTTCTTCATTAGTACCCTCTACATAACAGGTGAAGGATTTTTGATCGTCTTATTGGACCGGTTTATCCTGCTTTGGTAAAGGATTTTTGGACTCATGCTACCCTAACACCAATCGCCATCATCTCCTTCGTGTTAGGACAAGAAATTGCAGTTACTGAGAATATGATAAGGAAGTTGTTGAATCTCCAAGGTTTGGGTGGAGTAACTGGTGCCCTTCTTGGAAGAACTGTTTGGGAAACAATTTATCCAGAAATATTTACTTCTAGTAAAGGTTCACCTCACACCACAGATCTGAAGCCTTCTTACAGAGTTTGGGAAAAAATCATTCTGGGATCTCTCTATCACAGAAAATCAACACTTTCTCCAACCTATATAAGTCAAGATCAGCAGTTCATTTTGTACTGCATTGGAAATGGTATGAGAATTAGCCTACCTTATATTATGTTCCATCATCTAAGGACTCATGTGAAAGAGTCAAGAAAAGCATAACGTCTGAAATATCCCAAGATCAAGAAGAATACCATTCCTATGGGAAGATTAATAACAGACATTCTAACTGAGAGTAGTCTGATTGATACTCTGAGAGCAGTTGGCTTAATTCAAGATCTGACTATTGTTAGTGGGAGCACTCTAACTGCTCATACTCTGAGGAGAATGCATCTGATTGAAAAAGTGACCACTACTCCAAATGTGATTACTGATATTCTGTCCAAAAGAAATCCTGTTGCTGATTTTCCTCTGTTTTTCAAGGAAGAACTATCAAAATCTGTCCAACTCTATCTGGAGTCTTGTGTACGAGAACAGTCAGAAGTTGATCCTACTTGAATTCGTGGAAGAACCCTTCCATCTTTGGATGATCTAATAAAAAAGGAGAAGAAGAAATAGAAGAAGAAAAAGAGAAAGGATGCTGACGAAGGTCCTGCTACAAAGAAAGCTAAGAAGCAGAAGAAACCTTCAGGTATTGTTATCTCTGACTCTGTACCTGTTAATAGTTCGGAACAAGTATCAACAGAATCCCTCAAAATCCTTAGAACTTTTGAACAACTTCAGAAGTTTATTCAAGATATTGATAATGTAGACACCTCTAGTTTACATTCTTCTTCTGACCTTCCCCCTCAGCAAAAATCTCCTCCTTCTGATATTATATCTTCTTCTAGCAAATCTAAAGGAAAACGCCCTCTTCATTCTGAACCAAAAACTCTGAACCCCAAACCACTAAATGTTAACTTCCCACAAATTCCATCTGAAAATACCTTCTCCATTCCTAAACCAATCTCACCAATTTCTGACTATCCATCATCATCCATAATAGAATCATCACCTTTTTCATCCTCCTCAAACATATCTCTTCTGCTTGATAGAACCCCTGAACCATATTTCATCCTTAACCCAGACTCTCCAATCACCCTTCTCCGAACTAACCCTCTTAAACCTTCCGTTGATATTCGTTTTGAAATATTAAAATATAAGGTCAGAACAGGGTTAGAGTATCTGAAGGCTGCTCATGACTCCAAGCTGGATTATGTAGCTGCTGCAAAGCTTTGGAATGCTTTCTTTGTTGAAATGCAAGCTGAGTTTCTGGATCTCCAGAAGGATTGTCTTGCTGACGCTCCTTGTCTTGCTGGACTATCTCTGGATTTTGGAAGTAGTAGGTATTATCATCCTATCACCAATTGGAAGCCTCTGGAAGAAAAGCCTTTTGTTGATGAAATGGAAGTAGAAAATCCCTTGGCCCTGGTTGTATGGACTCCATATCCATATACAGTTCTGACTGGAGATTTTCAGTTTCTGTTCAACTGGTTTAGAGAGAATCCTCTTGCAGAGTATCTTGACTTGGTGTATCCAGTCATTGAATATCTTGCTGAAGAAGATCTGCTTGAAGAGCAACCTGCTTAAGAAATTCCGGTTGAGGATAATCTTGTTGATGCTCAAATGGTTGAAGCTGATGCTGCTCATCCTGTCCTAGAAGATAACTTTGTTGCTTCTTTTGCTGGTCCTTCTACTTCTATTCTAATGAACACTCTGAAGGAACTTCAACAGAATCAAGCTACATTGTTTAGTCGTCTGGACAAGCAAGATGGCACTAATGCTGAATTCAGAACTTGGATGCAAAGATCTGAAGAATCTTCTGACAGCTTTAGCCTCTAAGCTTACCTAGTCGTAGTCTGTATTGTGTCTTAGATTGTTTTCTTGTTTCTTGCATCTGTTTTGAATTGCATCTACTTTGTACTCTCCTTCTGATTAATCAATGAAATATCTTTCTTCACTCTGTGTGTCTTTCATCTGAATCTTTTATGCTTTTTGATGTTATGACAAAAAGGGGGAGAAGCGTGTTAATTGAATTGATTTATATATCAGTTACTGGGCTTAAGTCTAAACATTCCTAACAAATATTGCAAGTTTTCTGTCTCTGATAGTTTTTGCAGGAATGTGATACTCTGAACAAACTTAATATGGGGAGAAACGCCTCTGAAGAAAAGTTCTTAAAGAATTGAAGCAAGCTTAGTGCTCTGATACAAGAAGCTTCAAGATAAGAAGAAAGCAATGCTTTGGTACAATAAGCTAAAGCTCAAATAAAAGAGGTCTCAAGCTCTAATACAAGCAAACCTTCTTGATGCTCTGATAAAGCCAAGTTGATCTCTAAGAGAAAGTCAAAGCTCTGAAGCTGTCCAATGGAAGCTCTGAAGTAAAGCTCTGAAGTTTAAAGTTCAACGTGAAAGTCTCATCTGAAATGGAAAATACTCAGGGAAGTATTTTATTTATAAATTCTTCTAGTATTAATTTCATGGGGAGATTGTTAATCTCTTGGGGAGACATATTCACACACTCTGATTAATATGCTTTAATGCTATATTTGTGTATTGTTTTTTTCATCTGATATTCTGGATACAAATTTATATCAATTCCGTATGTTTTTGTTATCATCAAAAAGGGGGAGATTGTTAGAACAAGAAATGTTCTGATCAATATTCTTAGTTTTGATGATAACATTATGTATGAATTTTGTATAAGACAATGTGGTACTCTAATCCTTTATGTTTTCCATTTCAGGAAAAGTATAAAGAGTATGCACAAAATCAGCGCTCAAAAGCACTGACCCAGAAGTTCTGGATGGCTTCATCAGAACATGCTCTGTCAGACATCAGAAGATAGTCTTGAAGAATTCAAAACATGATGTGGAAAGCATCAGAAGATGGCAGTCAGAAGCGAAGCTCTAAAGCTCTGATGGTATCACGCTCAAAGCACTTCAAAGTCTGAAGACAGAAGTTGCATCTGCACCAAAGCTGAAGACTCTGATATTCAAACGTTATTCCACATAATCTGAGTCCAGAAACAAGTACAAGATGAAAAGGCTATAACGTCAAATCTCTACCTGACAAAAGGAACGTTAGAAGCTACAAAAGGCAGAGTCAGTAAAAGAAGCTGAAGCATGGCTCAAGGTAATTGACAAAAGAGTGAAACATTAAATGCACCGTTGTATTATTCACGCAAAGCATTAAATGCTCCCAACAGTCACATTTCCCGAGCACCTATATATAGAAGTTCTGATTCAGAATCAGCAACCAACTCTTGCGCAAACATACCTAGACGCTGTCAAACTGAA
This sequence comes from Vicia villosa, assembly GCF_029867415.1. Classification (NCBI taxonomy): domain Eukaryota; kingdom Viridiplantae; phylum Streptophyta; class Magnoliopsida; order Fabales; family Fabaceae; genus Vicia; species Vicia villosa. The sequence goes on from NC_081182.1 coordinate 167,287,157, forward strand.
ATCGTAAAAGAAAAGAAGAACTTCATCTTCAACCTCACAACTTTGTAATATCTTAGTGAGTGTTAAGAACTAGAACTTAAGAGAAATATCACTTAGTGATTACAACTTTTCAAGAAGCAATTTAAACTCTTGTGATATTTATTTTACATTGTTTGTAAAAGGACTTCCTAGAGTGATCAAGTTGTGATCAGTAGACTCTAGAAGACTTAGAGAGAGTTCTAAGTGGATAACCATTGTAATCAAGATTGATTAGTGGATTAAATCCTCGGTTGAGGTAAATCACTCTAAAGGGGTGGACTGGAGTAATTTGGTTAACAACGAACCAGGATAAAAATCATTGTGTTCAATATTTTTATCTTTCAAGTTTTAAGAAACCCTTATTCAATCCCCCCCCTTTCTAAGTGTTTTTCTATCCTTCATATAGGCATCATATTTTCATGTTATCCCAAACAATAAGCAGATGATAAAGAGAAAAATATTCATTAATTAGAAGAACATGACAGAATACAGACTCAAGACACATAGACTCCTAGAAGATGGGTTCACAATATCCTCCATGAAAGAAGAAACGGTCACAGCACTCTGCATGCAGTGTTTCCCTTTTGTTCGGAAGTTCTGACGTATAGAGGGTGTTCACAATTCTTGTAGATTCAAAACATGCTGACAGAACTCGTCCATATGGAATGAAGAATTCTTGTCCACATTTGAAGGCTATTAGAGACTCTCAAATGTGTCCAAAGATGATCGCAGTAAGATTTATCGGTTTACCGGATTCCAGGAAATTGATCAGGAACCTGTCTCTCGCACACAGGAGTTTATGGAATTTTCCTCTAGGAATGAGATTCGAAAGAATCATCCTGAACCAGACTTGTTTTGATGATGAGAGGTAGTATGGATTGTTTTTTATTCGACGAGCGAGTCTGCTCAAATCGTTTGGAATGACGAATGCATTGACATAGTCGAAAAACTGAGAGACATGCAGCATCATGCCTGACTGGACAACCAATAACTTTAGCAATTGATTCTTCAGAAATAGTGAAGGGAGTTCCATAAATGGAGGAGGTGATATTGAGGTTGTCTTCACAAATAGACGCATGACCCAAAAGTTTTTGATAAGGTTTGGGAGGACAAAACCGTTTAGGATAGACATGTAGGATTCCCATCCTTGCTTATGGTAGAGGTTTATGTAGTAGTTATCTCTTTTAACTAGCCATAGATTTTGTTCTTTGAGGACACTAAGGGATGTTTGGGAAGACATGCTGGAAGAAAGTTTTGATGAGAGAACAAAAAACTGATACTACTTGAATGAATGAATGTTAGAAAGGAAGGCTTTTTATAGAGGTTGATGAGAAGAGAAAACGTTTGGACAAGGTAATCAATGTATGACTTCGCATGCATTATGGAATGAAGAAAGGGAGAGAAATATTGCAATGACCAAGGAAATAGTAGCGTTATGATTGAAAACATGTTAGGGATAACGTAGAGAATTAATGCAACAGTTACCAACACTTATTACTTATTTTGCTTTACACGCGCGCCCTTTCGGATTTTGAACATGTGCTAAATAATCTCAGGTTTACATGAATTTGTAGTTTTATCTGTTGAACTTCTGATTCATCTTAGAGAACAAACTTCTGATCCAAGGGGTCAGATATTTCTAGATGATAACTTTGTAGATAGTTCAACTTGCACTTCAAAATTTAACCATGATTTCATTCAGGACACAAATACATACTAATGTTCCTTAGAATGAACTTGAATCTATCTTCAGAAAGAGGTTTTGTAAAAATATCAGCCCATTGATGGTCTGTATCAGTAAAGTTTAAGCATAATATCCCTTTCTAAATGTAGTCTCTGATAAAATGATGCTTAATTTCTATATGTTTAGCTTTTGAGTGAAGAATAGGATTTTTTTGAAAGGCATATTGTAGAAGTGTTATCACAAAAAATGGGAATCTTACGCTCATAGATGTGATAATCTTCTAACTGACTCTTCATCCAAAGTATTTGAGTGCTACATACTGCAGCAACAACATATTCGACTTCTGTAGTTGATAGTGCAATGGTGGCTTGCTTTTTGCTATACTAGGAGATCAAATTATTTCCTAGAAACTGACAACTTCCAGATGTAATTTTACGTTCAATTCTATCTGAAAATTCTAGTAATTTACGCTTGATGTCGTACTGAATGTTATAACATCCACAATTACACAACACAAATAATTAAAATAGAAACGCATAAAACAATAAAGAACACACAAAATTGTTTACCCGTTCGGTTCAAACAACCTACTCTGGAGGGTACCAAGCCAGGGAGGGAATCCAATATAAGCAGAATTAATTCGAAGTTAAACTCCCCCGTTTACAACTCCTCACTTAAAACCTACCCAATGTAATTCCAATCTATTCCTAGACTTGAGTATCTCCACTCACTCCCCCTCAATCACAACAGTGATTACAAATAAACATTAAACAAATTCAGAGAGAAAACACACTTCAAAAACACACCTTGATCTGCTTAAAAGCTTCAATCAAGAGACACAGACTCGTGCTTAAAAGCTTAGAGTGACAATTAACACAAATAACCTATTCCAACGCAATCATCAAAGACAATTGCTTGGAGTACAAGAGACAACTACAGAACTATGGTTCTTCACATTTAACAATCTTTCTCTCTGCGTTCCAAATTAGGATTGCAGACTTTTTATATGTAGCTCTTGAACCTTGGGATTTTTTAGAAACAAATTAGGGTTAACCAAGTTAACCTAATTTTCACGCCATCTGGTTGTTACAGAATATGCTGTCAGCAAATTCTTCTGGACGAAATATTCAACACACAATAAAAGGTTTCCTAAATTGTTGATTGAGAGAAATCAGGAAACACAACTAATAAAATATAACAGGTCCTGCTGTCACACAAGGATGTCATGACATCGGTCATGACATTCACTACAGAACATGTATTAGCTTAACACATATGTAGCCTGCAAAACATAATATCAAACATGTCATGACATCAGTCAAGACATTAAACACTCAGGTATGTTTTACCACAAATGGAGCCAACATGAAAAACATATTCAATCTCCCCTTTTGGCAAAATTTTGGCTAAAACAACCTGTCACACCATAACATAGGCACACTTGCAGCAGAAACAAAACAAACAAACCATAATCAAAGTTAATACAGAACATACAACATACACCACCAGTATGCACACCGTGCTCAAACAGATCAAACCAACCACACCACAAGAGCAGCACAACCACAAACAGATCAACACAAAAATAAGCACATCAAATTTGTTGATCACACTACAACCATACTTGTTGTTCTAGGGTGACATTACTACTTCTCCCCCTGTTTGGCCACAAAATGTTGCCAAAGCAAACTACTGTCTTCTCCCAGAATTTTTTTTTGTTTTTACATCTATGATTCCTCAAGGATGCAGATTCCTAACTTGCTCCACAAGTTCTCAAACTGTGTAGCATCAAGAGCTTTTGTGAAAATTTCATTGATATTGTTAGGAACATTCTTGTCACTATCTTTAGAATCATCTTCAATATGCACCATATGCACTATTCTCAACTATGCATCATTCAAGATCCTGTCAGGACTAGTTACCTCTGTATGCATGTTTAGACAAAGCATTGCTTTGAACGAGAGGAATAGAGATTGTTGAGGCATCTCAATGAAGTGAGTGAGTTTTAAACCTGTTTCTACGGGAAAAGTGCAATTTGTGATTACAACAGAGTTGTTGTAGTGGGATGGCAACTGAAGCTTATTTTTGTGAACCAGGAAGACCTTCACATCCAGCTTATTGACAGCATCTAGATCAGTGGTTGACCTTTGTGTAGAATTCTGTTGGTCTTCCATACAGTTTTTGATGTAGCATGGCATAGTTATGACATTCCACTTGACATTCTGATAAGATACACTTTGGTGTATCCAATTTGACTTAGACTGGTCCAAAAGATTTGTAGGAATCATACCTATCATCAGATTCACATCTTCAGTTGTAATCAGAAGGATCCTACTCTCCTTACTTTCTTGATTTCTCAGGTTGAATTGTGAGTCCTTTGCTCTTTCCATCCAGAATCTTGAAGCTTGGTCTATTTCTGATGGCTCCTCTCTAAGATGAAACTGATTGTCAATGGATATCTTCCTTGGGACCAAGTTCAGTGCAATACCCTTCTTGAATAGATAGACTTCTCCTTTCATATCTCTAGTCTGGATGTCATTGGGTGCATTTATCACAATTTTCCTTGATCTTCTGACAGCTCCTGGGATTTGGTTCCGAATAATAATCTCCTTTTGGAGAGAATTTTGGATATTTACTAATGAGCATTCATCAATTCCGAAGGCTTTGTTTGTATTAATGCGCACAGTTGATTTCTCAGTATACTTCGATGTTAAGACATCTGTTTTGACATTGTCATATTCTACTGAGGTAGTAGACTCACCTCCTTTTACAACATCCCCCATTATTGTCATGTTCTTGCTTGTACTAGGAATGCACTTGTCCTTTTTGTGATTTTTATTTTGTCTAGGTTTCCTTATTTTAGAGCTTCCTATTTTCTTTACAGCTTCCTCTTCATTTTTGTCATGGCTTGAGTGTTTAGCGTTCACACATGACTTTCGCTGTGATGGTTTTATCTTGGTCAGGTTTTCCTGTTGAGGGGTATTTCTTTTGGTAGATGGATGAGTTTCATGACAAGAGAACCTCAAGTGACCTATCTTACCACATTGATAGCATTTCTTGGCTGAGACAGGTGTGTTTTTTCCCGGATGTTGAGGCTCTTGATTGAGCTTATTTCTTTTCTTTATGTCTCGCAGTTTTCCCTCTAGGTCAACAATGTTTGTCATGAGGTTTGCTCTTTCTTCTTGCAACAGGGCATAAGCATTTTTATACATTGTCAGTATCTTGCTTAGTTCTCCATTTAGTAGGCACACCTCAGAGTATCCAGCAGCAAGTTCTTCGTTGGTGAGTTCTTCAATATAAGACTCACCATCAGACTCATCCACTTCTTCTGTCTGGATCTTTGTTCTGGGAACAGGAACCTCCAATTTGACAGTTCTTTCTTGATCCTTTCCCTCACTTTTTTCTTTGTCCATGGGACAAGTAGTATGTAACCTGGAGTTTTTAGGCTCCCATAGATAACAATTATTCTCAAACCTGACTCCCTTCATGACTTTATTTTCTTTATTGGTAACAATACACTCTTCTTTAGTGAACCTGACATAAAATCCTTCATCACATAGTTGGCTAATGCTTATAAGATTCGCAGTCAGTCCTTGTACAAGTAAAACATTATTTAGATGAGGAACACCCTGACCTTCTGTCTTGCCAACACCTTTGACTTCTCTTATTTCTTCATCACCAAGAGTCACATAGTTGGTTCCCTCAAGTTTAAGGTCTACTAGTGTGTTCTTTCTCTCAGTCATATGATTTGAGCAACCACTGTCAAGGTACCAATCTTCTTTGGCAGGCATTCTTAGAGAGGTGTGTGCTACTAGAGCAACATTCTTAGTCGCCCATTGTTGCTTTCTATTATAGGTATCATATTCAGGTTTGGCTTGATGAATTTGATTTGGATATCCAAATAGTCTTAAACAGAATAGCTTTATGTGACTAAATCTTCCACAGTGATGACACCTCCATTTTTGGAATTTCTTCTATGAATGCCTCCTTCTTCTGTTTCCTTGATGTTGTGACATTGGAGCTGACATCTGGTTAGTCACACAAGTTTCGAGCTTTGCTCTCCTGAACTCAGGGGTGAATTCCTCTTTAGCCACAAATCCTACCTCGGACATGTCTCCTGTTCTTTGTCCAGACTCCAGAATTTCTTCTAGAGTATCAGTTCCATTATTTAGCATTTTGAAGGACTATGTCATTTGATAAAGTTTGTAGTTCAACATGCTTACTTCACTACTGAGAGAGTCTATGGTTGCAAGATGTCTATTCTTCTCAGTTTCTAACTCTCTTATGATTATCTCTTGCTTCTCCACTTGTTTGCAGACTTCAACATTCTTGATACACAACTTCCTGTATGAGGCAGCAAGTTCATCAAAGGTTAGCTCATCATCACTGGAATCATCATCAGATGCATAGACTCTTGTTGGAATTGTGACATGTCTTGCAGTTTCTTCTTCAGAATCGGAGTCTTCATCAGACCAAGTGATAGACAGTCCTTTATTTTGCTCCTTGTGGTAGGTAGGACATTCAGCTCTGATGTGTCCAAATCCTTCACATCCATGACACTAAACCCCTTTCCCATGATTGGGATTCTCCTCAGCTTTGAGTCTTCTGCTTGGATCATAGGTCTGGCTGATGTCATTGGAAGTGTTCTTGACATTGGGTCTGGACTTCTGATCAACCCTTTTAATATGTTTGTCGAATTGTTTTCTAAGCATAGTGTCATACCCCAAAATTTGCCCATCATGTTTCAATGGATTTTGATTCACTTGATCTTCAATTGCTCAAGGCTATATCAGAATTAGACTCACTTACATGTCTCCTAAACAACAAGCCTTCAACTAGGGTTTTGATTCTCTCCAAGTATAATCAACTTCTGATATTTTAAATGGACTTCATGGCCTCTCACATGCCTCATATATTTATCATACCAATTTTCAAACTCTGAATCAAAATATCGCTCACTCAATGGCCCACACAATCGATAATCGGCTGGTTGACCTAAAAGTCAAACTATGGTCAAACCACAGTCAAAACTTCTAATTTTTTGCAAACATCCTTATTTTGAAGTATCATTCACCATTTGATCAAGAATTGATCATGGTTCATCAAGGAAAGATCAGAAATCAACAATTCCAAAAGTTTCTAAATTAGGGTTTTCATAGGAAAACTCAACTGAACTTTGACCAACCATATCTCTCACATGGAACATCAGAAATTTTCCATCCAAAGCTCAGTTTGAAGGAAATTTGATTCTCTACAACTTTGTCTCTCACATGCCATGTCCAAAAATGCTTCGTTTGAGAGATATGGACCAAAACATTATAGGTCCTTTTCAAAAGTCAACCAAAAGTCACTTTTTTCAAAAGGACACACAAGGAGCATGGAAAATAATTTTGATATGAGACCAAAGACACTGGTTAGAGGACTCTCTAAGGTTTCTAAAAAGTCCTAGAACACTTCTATACCTCAAAAATTGAGGGAGATATGCCCTGTCAAAGTTGGGCAATTTTAAGAGAAAAAATGTGAAGTAAATGGCTCCAAAATGAATCTTTTTGCAAATGAGCCCAATCTCTTTTGGCCCAATCTTTATCCACAAGTTATCCAAGACATCAAGATTCAATTGCCACGAATTATTGAGTTTTAGTTGACTTTATAAGGATTTTTATTCATTTAAAAATAATATAATTCATATAAATCAAGTAAAAATCAAATATTTGGTTAAGAGATATTATAGGGATCAATTCCAATTATCAATATACTCCAAATATGATGCAAAATTCGTTCAAGAAAGATTGGAAAGGAGATTGGCTAATTATAGAAAGATCTCATACAAAATAAAACCAAAATTTTCCAATATTTTCAATCACCAATCTCATGATTTCTTCCCTTATTTCCAACCCTAATCTCACCCTCAGTATAATCATAAACATCACTCAGCCTCAGAGGACGAATGTTTTGAGAGAAAAAGGCTAGGGTTTCAAGTTCAAAAATTCAAAAAAACAAAGCAAAAATCGTGTAAGGATTCAAGGAATTTTCAGGGGTTCATATTCATCCAGTCGTGTTCCCAAGGTATCATGGAGTAAGAAAGAATTCCTAATCAGGTTTCATATCGCTTGCATTGCATATTCCATATTCATAATATCCATCATGTGAAATTTTCGGTTTTGACTATTTATGATGATTCAATAAAACCTAATGCCTCTAACGTGTTTCCTGTGATCTTTAGAAAGGTATAGGGTCGTTAGTTCTCAGCTTGAACGTACGGAATGAGTTATGCCATGCTTAGGGTTTCCAAGAAGGAAATTTTCGTTTTCCCACATACGAGGGATTACAAGCCAAAACGAATGCCCCATTACACTTGTATCTTGCTATTGATACGATCTGGGCGATTTGTTTCTTTGAATAATTGTGTTTATGCAGGATTTGAAATTTCCAGAAAAAATGCAACAAAATCCGCAGGAGTTTTCAAAAGAAAATCCGCAGCTAATATGGGCATGGAATTGTTGAAGACGATGAACAGTAGAGATGACTATTTGACTACGCGTGAGGATTTTCCATTGGCTAGTCAAATCTTTCAGATTCTTTCCTCGCTTTTCAATGGCCGGTCCACAGAAGCTACTCATCTCTCCCCCTCTCATTGGCTGCAGCGTGCAATAATGGGCCCGGTTTGATCTTTAACATTAGTTCATGTTTTGAAATATTTTATTTTTTCGTTGTTTCTATTTCAAGTTATGAAAACAGCGCAAGTGGTTAAGGGCGAAGGCTTCTTACTAACGAGACCTGGGTTCGAGACCCACCATCTCCTTGTATTTTTTCATTAATTTGCTTACGCTTATGATGCATCCTCACGCGTCTACCATCAGATGATTCCAATTGCATACCATCAGATGATTCCAATTGCAGATCAGCGTACGGAAGCACGCATGCCCATGGTGGACTTTCAGTGCTGCGCCACACATGATTCAGAGCTAAGATTTCTAAATTTTTTTTTATATATAATTAATTGTTTTTTTCTTATATCAATTGTTTCAATAATTATAAATCATTATTATTTATTTCTTTTTTTTCTAAAAACCATTTAAATAAATACCAATCATATAATTATGATATTTAATCGAATGTTCGACTTTTTTTTACAAAATAAATTTTAATTGTTATTTAAACATTAAAATTATTCAATTATTTCAAATTAGGATTTATGTTTTTACTGATTAATTTTGGTATAATTTTAAACCTTATCCGTAGGTTTTAACCTTAGGATTTCTTTGACCTTTGCCCTGACTCTAAGCCTTACAAACCTTTTGGGTCACAATAAGTTTTCTTAAATAACCCTTTAGGGTTTATAAACTTTTTAGGGTTTTTAATCAATTAGGATTTGAATCAGTTAATGCACTGACGCTTCTCTTCTTCATGTCAAATTGTTAGGGTTAATCAGAAATCCTCCGCCTACACGCCAGGACAATCAAAAAGCTAAGTTCTGATCCCTCCTTTTTATTATTTAAATTATTCTTACCTTTTATTTTAATTGTTGCCTTATGGCTTAAATTATGATTAGTATCATCTGTTAATGAATTCCTCCTACACTCACTATCCCTATTATTTTTCTTTAAATTTTCAGGGGATCGAAGGTTCGAGGAAGAGCAAGGCTCAAGATAAATTAAATCAATTATTTACCTTTTTTATTTTTTGGTTTAATTCCCCCATCCCCGCAGGTGTTTATTGTAATAGCGTAGGAATGCATTTTCTGCCTTTAATTTCTGCCATTTTAACTGCGTGGTTAGTAATCTTAGGGAGTGCAAGCCTTTAACAGAAGTAGATAATTAATTACAAGATAAATATTATCTGAATACAATCACGTGGTTGGTGCACACACTCACCTTTAGGGTAACCTCATCTGTTGCCTTGTTGCCTGTTGCCTCTAATTGTACTAAATAGTCAAAGTCCCTCAATTCCGAGGATACCTAAGCAAAATAAATGTTACTCTTAGTTCATCATCATAAGATCATAGTCCCTTCGAAGTTGCCTTAACAAATGATCTTGTCCCTCGATGTTGCCTTGGTAAAATGATGATTTGTCCCCATTGCTAAGGTATCCTCGCATGATGCCTAAACAGAATGACTATTATATCCCTCCCTTAGACTACAAGCCCTCTTTATGGCATGGGACAGTCTTATGGCGAACGATTTTTCGATGACCCTTAAACATCCAATTGAAAGGCTTCCTGCCATCTTATGGCATGGATAGATCCTTTCGCCTGAAAAGCTAAAAGAACGATTTTTCAAACTTAGGGTAGTTGCTATTAATTGCTTGCTCTATTTCAAATTCAAATTCAAAATCAAATTCAAACTCTTTTTCCACTAATTTTCCAATAATTTTCAAAAGACTACGCTTATTTACAAGCTAAAGTTCTTCTTCAAAGTTTTTACTTTTCACACCTCATTTTCAAACATTTCAAACAATACAAAAGCGAGCTAAGCAATTAAGAGCCCATGGATAACCATGGATGCAAAGGGTGCCTTACACCTTCCCTTTGCATAATTACCCCCCGAACTCAGTTTCTTTTAAAAAGGGTTTTTTTTCTGTTCTTTTAGCCTTTCCGATATTTGGATAAAATAAAAGTCGGTGGCGACTCTTGCTTAACCGCGACATTTCGATAAAAAAGTCAGTTCACCGTATTACACATGGCTATGGCTTTTGATAGATTTTCATCACTTCCACCATTGATTTCTCCTGAATTATCATCCGTGTTGGAGAAAAAAGCTATGCTTTTGTTCTTCTTTTCAACAGGCTCACAAATACTCAACTCAAAGGTTTGTAGAGAACCAATGAGTTCGTCCAACTTCATGTTGTTGATGTCTTGGGCTTCCTCTATGGTAGTCACCTTCATATCAAATCGCTTAGGCAGTGATCTGAGGATCTTTCTTACCCATTTCTCTTCAGACATTTTTTCTCCTAAGGCTCTTGAGTTATTTGAAATCTCAAGAACATTCATATAGAATTCATAAATGGTTTCTTCCTCTTTCATCTTGAGATTTTCAAACTTAGTGGTTAGCATTTGAAGTCTCAACATTTTTACCTTCGATGTGCCTTCATGTGCTGTTTTGAGAATATCCCAAGCTTCTTTAGCTAGTTCACAGTGTTGCACAAGCCTGAATATGTTCTTGTCAATTCCATTGAACAAGGCACTTAGGGCCTTGGAATTGCACAAAGCTAGCTCTTCTTCAGTTTTGTTCCATTGTGTTTCAGGAATTAGAACAATGGTTCCATCTTCCACGACCTTCTCAGGATGTTTCCATCCGCTTTCCACAGCTCTCCAGGCCTTGCTGTCCACAGACTTTATGACTGCTACCATACGGGATTTCCAGTATTCATAGTTAAAGCCATACAGGATGGGTGGTCTATTCCCAAACACTAGCAGTTCCTTCTCCATAGTACCAGAATTTTGTTGTCCCTAGATCTCACCCAAATGTAAACAGGCAGGGTTCCTGCTCTGATGCCAATTGAAAATTCTAGTAACTTACGCTTGATGTCGTACTGGATGTTATGACATCCAAAATTACACAGCACAAATAATTAAAATAGAAACACATAAAAAATAAAGAACACACAGAATTGTTTACCTAGTTCGGTTCAAACAACCTACTATGGGGGCTACCAAGCCAGGGAGGGAATCCAATATAAGAAAAATTAATTTGGAGTAAAACTCTCCCTTTTACTACTCCTCACTTAAAACCTATCCAATGTAATTCCAATCTATTCCAAGACCTGAGTATCTCCACTCACTCCCCCTCAATCACAGCAGTGATTACAAATAAACATTAAACAAATTCAGAGAGAAGACACACTTCAAAAACACACCTTGATCTGCTTAAAAGCTTCAATCAAGAGACACACACTTGTGCTTAAAAGCTTAGAGTGTCAATTAACACAAACAAACTATTCCAACGCAATCATCAAAGACAATTGCTTGGAGTACAAGAGACAACTATAAAACTATGGTTCTTCACAATTAACAATCTTTCTCTCTGCGTTCCAAATTAGGATTACAGACTTTTTATATGCAGCTCTTGGGCCTTGGGCTTTGTTAGAGACAAATTAGAGTTAACCAAGTTAACCTAATTTACACGCCATCTGATTGTTACAGAATGTGTTGTCAGCAAAATCTTTTGGACGAAATATTCAGCACACAATAAAAGGTTTCCTAAGTTGTTGATTGAGAGAAATTAGGAAACACAACTAATAAAATATAACAGCTCCTGCTGTCACACAAGGATGTCATGACATCGGTCATGACATTAACTACAGAACCTGTATTAGCTTAACACATATGCAGCCTGCATAACACAATATCAAACATGTCATGACATCAGTCCACACATTAAACACTCAGGTATGTTTTACCATAAATGCAGCCAACATGAAAAACATCTTCACTATCTCCAGCAAAATCAGCATCACAATAACCTACTAAGTTAAATTCTTTGGATTTTCTATAACATAACTGTTATACCCTAATTTTGACCCCCCTGAGATGTCACACCTCCAGACATTTCATCAAGACAGGTACACAGTGTAGTCACCTGTTTATCTGTTACTCAATCGAGGATGTTCAAGAACAAAAGAGTTCAGGCAAATGATCAATCAATATGAGAATAACCTCTAAAACAATCACAAGACTCAAATGATTTATTCATTCACCCATGATTGATTAGACACCAGTCATCAAGACTCAGGTTTGCTCAGGTCACCAAACTAGGGTTTTGAGCCCATCAAGGACTGGAATCAAGGACCACATTTGGGAAACCCTAAAAAGCTCCAAGACATCACTCAAAGGATTCAATCATCTTCAAATGATCCATATGACAATATCCACTGGGCATTGTACCTCAATTCAAGATCTACAGTCATCATTTTCATCTAGCTTACAATTAGGGTTTTTGACCTAATTCTCCTGGACAGTTGACTTTTAATCAGGACATGGATCCACAACTCAAAACATGGCTAAAGAACTTCTATTACCTCAATATAATCCATTCATACCATTCATTTGAGGAGGAAAGTTTGATTCATCACAAGAATCCAAGATTTCACTTCATTTGGAAAAGTCAACTATACAAGATCACCTTTGACTTATAGGGTTTTGGGTCAAACCATGACTTTTAAGGATCAATATCATCAATATGTGGTTATTTAAGTCATTTGACCAAGGAAAATCAAGAAAATTCATCAAAGATCAAAAAGTCAACAAAAAGTCAAACTAGTGCATTTTGACCTAGTTCATGGATCTCAAAATTTCACCTACACAACTCAAAAAACTTCCAACATGAAAGTTGTAGATCACACAAAATAAAACAACTTCTCACATTGGAACTTTTTTCAAGAGATCAATCATTTAAGAGATATGAGCTTTGGAAGTTATAGGTCATAAAAACTTAGAAAAAGTTCTAAGTGTTTTTAACCTAGTTTTCTTCAAACTTTGGGCCCATTTTACACAATTTTACCAAGTGATTTTGAAGAAAATCCAAACTAATGAATTGAATTACATGTTAAGGGATTTCCAAATTGTGCTCAACCTTCTCCAATTTCATTTTGAGCTAGGAGTTATGCTTGTCCAAAGTCAGGCCCATGGAGTGAATTTTCAAGGAATGACCAACTTTGGTTTTGGTCATTTTTGTGCAAAGACCTATACTAAATGGTGCATTTGCACTTCAAATATAACAGAAGAGATTAGAGAGAATCGTTTACATCATTTGCATCAAGATTCCAAGACATCCAAAAATCAAAGCCATGTGATTAAGTAATCATTACATTTAGGAATTTATGGCAAATGGTGATTCATCAATTGGAATATTTTCTAAGCCAATTAGAAGCCTCTACACATCAGAAATGTCCCCTAAGATCAGAAAAGATCAATGGCTAGGGAGCTTACTCGGTTTAGCCATCTTTGCATTTTGAAGATTCCTTGAATTTCTTCATGGCCAAGAAACCAAAGTGACTTCATTAAGCAAGCTCATTCCTCCAATTTGCACTGAACTCTTTGCCTATAAACAGAAAAGAATACCCCAGTAATAGACACACCAAAGCAACTCCAATTCTTGCTTTCTGCTTCTTCCTCTCACACTTAGGTTTTTCAAAGGTTCTTTGGCAAGAAGACTCAGGTTCTTCAAACCAGAGCTCTTCCTTTGAAACTAAGTGTTCAAACCTCTCAAGGGGGTCCATTAGAAGTGATCCAAACACCTGGAACACTTCTGTAAGTGCAAGAACACCATCTTCACTTTAAATTTGGAGCAAAGTCAATTGAAGGTCTGTAGAACAACTCAGAGGGTGTCAAGCAAGTCCAAGCATTCAAACACATTCCTTAGGGTGTAATGAAGCTATCCAGATGGTCGCAGCTCATCTGTAAGTGCAGAATCACCATCTTCAATTTCTACTTGAAGCTCAAGCAAGAGGGGTCGAGTAGATTAATTCCTAGGTATTCAAAGCAATCTGAGTGCCCAGATAGCATCAACAAGGTCCCAGGAAGCTTTTGCAATCATTCATTCAAAGCCAGAAGCTCTCCACCATCACCACGACCTTAAGTTTCAGAGGTAAGTTTTTGAACTTCACCTCTTTAATTCGTGCACTTATTTTTTAAAAACTCAACACTAATTCATTCAGCATCATCAGAGGATTAAAAACCCTCTATCATCATTCATTTATTCTTCAGTATAGCCATTTAATTTCATTTTTAATTTTTAGGGTTCTTCACGTATTTTAGATAATTCAATAGATGTAGTTAATATAAATTTATGTTAGTTACATATCTCAAATCGTGAGTGAATTTAGAGCAAGTTTGATGTTTACATCATCCTGTTTGGTTGAGAATTAAGCAAGTTAGAAAATTCAAATTTTCTAAGCTTGAGGTTGAAGACGACAATGGCCATGGCGCGCGAAATTCAAATCTCTGGGTGAAGTTCATTTTATATTTAATGGTATGCGTTTTACAAATGAATTCATCGTTTTCCCTAGTGGCCTCACATGCGCTCTTCGTCCTCCCATGCCTCAAGTGTGGGGTTCGAATCCCCCTCGCCCCAGACTTTTTGATCCTTTTATTTTTCAATGATTTTCTACTTGTTTTACAACATAACCAAATGAACGCGCGTTATAGTCACCAACTGGCGTTTGGCCCAGTGGTGTTATTTTGAACTAGTGACTTTGAGGGTATGTGTTTAAGTCTTGGTGGAGACAAAACTTAATTTTTTTACCACTTTTCTCAATTAATTTCTTCACAACTTCACATATTTATTTCACCTATTAAACTAAATCATTTTCACTTAATTTTCCACACACTTCTCATTTAATACACCTATTTTGAGAATATCCAAAAAAATCACAAAAAATATATTATTTCAATATGTTTTAATTAGGTTTAAAATCATATGTTTTAAGTATATTTTAATACTTTAAATATATATATATATATATATATATATATAGGGAGCATATCAAGTGAGAACATTTTTAAATGAGAGATGAGAGGAAGAAATATCAACCATTGGATTCATCAAGAGAGAGAATGGTAATACATTAATGAGGCTATTAATTTCTCTCTCTTCATGAATCCAATGGTTGATATTTCTTTCTCTCATCTCTCATCTAAAAATGCTCTCACTTGATATGCTCCCTATATATATATAGTTTTCATTTGATTTTCAAAACCTAGTCTCTTATAAATATTTTTGTGAAAAAGCCCTAATCATTTAGGTCTTAATTAGGTATAGACTTTGTCCTTACCCTAATTAAGTTGACTTTTGTCAATTTTCAAAACTGTTTTCAAACTTCGATTAAACAGACGATCAAGGTTTTCAGACAACAAAACCTTGTATCATTTCAAATCTCTTCAACTGTTTTTCATAAACAGTAAATCATTTTCAATGGGCCTCTAATAGAGTGTAAGTCCCAACCTTTTTTCTTTCTTAAATTCAATTAATTCTTTTTAAACAATTGCTTTCATAACAGTCAACCAGTACTATAAATACTGGGCCTCTAATAGAGTGTAAGACCCAACACCCTTTTCTTTTCATAGTTTGTTTTTCAAAACTGTATTTCTTTACAAAATCTCCTCATCTGTTTTCAAAACATTCTTCTGGTATTTGAAGGGCATTATTCCCGGTGAAACTCTTCAAATACCTATGTGACCTAGTGTCCATCTTCACTTCTTCTGTTTTCAAAACAAAAACATTTCAAAACTGTTTTCAATAAACATTCAACTGTTGCCAATAAACAACCAAGTTACTGGTAAGGCTTTGTACATACATCTTTCAAAGGCCTCCTCTTCATCCAGGTTAGGCTTTACAGCTTTCCATTTACAAGCTTTCATTTAAATTAGTGTCAAATATAAATTGTATATATATATATATATATATATATATATATTGTTTAGAACTACGTCTGAGTACAACCTTAGGACAAATAAACTATATATATATTATAGGACTATGGCCTAGGATTGAGAATGTCTTCCCGGTGAAGGCTCTTTCCTAATAAGATTTCCTTATTCAAACCTCAAGATGAATTATTCCTGGTGAAACATCTTGAAAAAAGCCACAGAACCAAAATAGGGCACATCCTCCCAAGAGGAATTATTCCCAGTGAAACCTCTTACCCATTTACTTATAGCCAAACTAAGTTCAAAACCACGTAGCTTTCTCTTGTGCTATAACAAGGACCCTCGATGACCCTCGATTAGCCTCCTCTTAGGCTTACAATACAAGGACGCACAGGCTTCTTAAAAGCATTCCCAGCTTTCTCTTGAGCTTGTATACAAGGACCCATCAGGTTTCTTATAAACATAGGAACAGGTCTTTAGTCACCTTTTAACCCACCCTGGTGAGATTCTTCTACTCTTTAAACCAGACTTTAAACAAGCTATGTATGTCTCAATCTAGTATTGAGTTCACCTTTTGAAACGAGAGACATGGACAGTCTCTGTCACCTTTATTCTCAATCTCCAATAATTTTCCTTGTTAGCAGAGTCTAGGTTCCAATCTGAATATCCTCAGTCAGAGTCAGCCTTAATCTTGGGCTTTAAACAAGAAGTCTAAAACATTAAGCATAAAAACCCCTAGAAAGGGTTAGCCTCAAAAAACACTCCTCTAAAAAAATCCAAAACCCCTAGAAAGGGTTAGCCTCCAAAAACACTCCTCTAAAAATCAAAAACCCCTGGAAAGGGTTAGCCTCCAAAAACACTCCTCTAAAAAATCCAAAACCCCTAGAAAGGGTTAGCCTCCAAAAACACTCCTCTAAAAATCCAAAACCCTTGGAAAGGGTTAGCCTCCAAAAATTAAGCTTTCAAAAGATAAACTCTCCAGCAGAGTAAACCCTTGGAAAGGGTTAGTCTCCAAAATCAATCCTTCAAATCCAAATTCCCTTGAAAGGGTTAGCTTCCAAATCATCTTTCAAACCTTCAAAAAACTTCTCAATAGAGTCAAGGTCAATCACTCAAAAAAATTATCCAGTAGAATCAATCTTCAAACTTGGCTATTTTATTCATCAAATCCCTGCTTAACAAGAGCACAATCCTCAGAAGGGTCAACCTTTAAATCCTCAACAGAGTAATCCCCTTTCAGTCAAAAGATCCCACACTGGTAGATCTTTCCTCATTTAAGAGTCAGCCTCAACCTTGGGCTTTGTACAAGGCACATACTCCCCTTAGAGTCAAAACCCTGCTCATAGGAATTCCCCTATCCAGAGTCAGCCACAACCTTGGGCTTTGTACAAGGCAGATAATAGAGTCTCCACAGTGAGTCCTCCCCCATCCAAACAACCATATCCTTGGGCTTTGCACAAGGCAGATAAACTCCATTTCCATGTGTCAAAGATTCCTAACCTTTAAGGATCTTTTCCCCAGAGAGTCATCCATACTCAGTTTCCTCAGCAGTCAGCCACAACCTTGGGCTTTATACAAGGAAGAAATTAATGTCTTCCCTAGTTAGAGTCAGCCACAACCTTGGGCTTCATACAAGGCACAAAATAGAGTCTCCCTAGGTAGAGTCAGCCACAATTCTGGGCTTTGTACAGAACACTAAAATAAACCCATCAATCAAACAAAATAAACACTCTCCAATTAGAGTCAGCCTCAATTTTGGGCTTCATACAGAACACAAATTTCCTTAAGTCAAAGTCAATTCCCTGTGGAATCATCTCCCAGAGTCAATAAAAACCTTTTAAGCCTCAAGCTTGGGCCTCATACAAGACAGTCAAATTTAAATCTTGTATACAGTAGATAGACATACTTTATCTCTATAGAGAGATATTTCTCCTATCTCACCACATTCAAACAAATAAACAAACAATCATTTTAATTTTAAACATTCTCCCATTTAGGATTTTGAAAGGCATGCTCTGGCTCGTATCCCCAAACTTGTACAACTTTCCCTAATTTTCTTGAGAATCTTTCTTTCGTTCAAGAGACACGTGAGTGGCATACTTGTACACAATCAAGTAATGTCCCTCTCTTATGAAACAAACTCAGCTTTTCTATCACTGTAAATGTTTGTGGTGGAATAGTAGTAATACCTTTCTCTAAAGATGACTTCATGTCTCTTTACTGTAAACATATATTTAATTTCAAAGCTTAAACCTTGAGCTCCAAGCAAGGCACCAAAAACAATTAATTTCCCTAATTAGTTCCCCGAACTACAAAAAGCTCGGACTTCCATTAGGGATATGTAGGCATGAGGTTCACAAGGAATCTCAGTGAGCTAATCAAGAAACCAAAAATAGTCAGTCTGTCTGTCTTTCAATTCAATTCAATTCTCTCTCCTAACAAAAAGGAGAAACTTTCCCAATCAATCAGCAGCAAACACAAACACATAGACACAGAGAAGGTTCCCGTAGAGTACTATGGATATGTAGGGTGCTTAAAACCTTCCCTATGTATAACCGACCTCCCGGACTCCAGAATTTCTAGTCTAGGTGAATCCCCCCATACTTAGCAAACTCCTAGGGTTTATTTGAGATCTTTTTCCCCTTCCTCCTCGTAGGATAATTAAAAAGTTCGTGTGCTATCGTAGGAAGAACTGAAATAAAATTCATCCCGCAACGGGCGCTTCCCTCCTTTTAAATTTCGCGTGAAGGGTCTAGCGTGCCGTCCTCCCAAGTGAAACAGGGAGGTAAAAAAATGACACCACAATAATCCAACATTAGTAGTAACTTTCAGATACCTTAGAATTCTCTTGACAACAGTCAAGTGTGATTCTCTAGGATCTGATTGGAGTCTTGCACATTGTCGCTACCGCGAAAAATGGAATCAGAGTCGCCACTAATATATTCATCCCATCGCGGGAAAGGAATATCAGAAACCTAACTCAAAACAAGAACAAAGTCTTTCGACCAGAGAACAGGGCACGGGAGTCGGTTACGCGAGGGGAAGGTGTTAGCACCCCTCACGCCCATCGTACTCGATGGTATCCACCTATGTTTGTTTCTATCTAAAGGGTGTCTAATGTCTAAAACCTAAATGCAAATGAATGAAAAAGAAATACGGGGCAAAGAAGGAATTATTTACAAGTGTGTTCGCTTAGGCCCCGCGACCCAATGCCTACGTATCCTTTTCAGGAATCAGAACGACCGTAGTTCGGCTCCATAGTTTCCATTTGTTTTGTGTTTTTTAGTTGAACAGCGGTTAAGGTCACAATCCACGATGCTCGACCTTTGGAGACTTATACGCCTACTTTTGGAAAGGACTTAACTTGTTCTTAAGCGCCTAACAAGGCAAGAGAAAATGAACTTGGGTTTGTGTTTTTTATGTAACTACATGATGAACAAAACCCAATACAAGGTTTCGCACCACTTCGTCACTTTGTTTTAATTCGAGCCTTTATTAAGTGTTTTAAATGTTTTTGGTTGGGTATTTTTTAAGGGAATTTACTTTGCGATTAGAACCACATAAAAATGTATAATGATCGAGAAGCAGATTAGGGAATGAATCCCACTCACTTCTATCCCATTATATAATGTTCAAGAAACAGATTAGGGAATGAATCCCACTCATTTCTATTCCATCAATTAATGTTTGAGAAACAGATTAGGGAATGAATCCCACTCATTTCTCTCCCATTAAATAGTGACCGAGAAACAGATTAGGGAATGAATCCCACTCATTTCTATGCCACTAAGTGATTGAGAAACAGATTAGGGAATGAATCCCACTCATTTCTCTATCACTTTCTTAATGTGATTCGTATCTTTATTTATTAATGTTTTAATGTTGAAAAGAAAAAGAATGAACAAGGGAACTAACCTATTCTCTAATCTAAGTTATTCTAATCTAAGTCTAATGGCCCTAAGGTCAAGGATAACTATCCTAACCTATCTCAATTCCTCTTAACAAAGAAGGAAGAGTCTAAGGGAACATGGCAAAAGAATGGAGTTACAACTCCAACAAGATGAGAAGAGAGAGGGCAGTAGCAAACCAAGGAAATAAGTGTCCTAAATCAAACACAAAAGCCATATGGCACTACACGAAAATATTCACAAAGAGTTACCAAAGTATCGCATAAATCGTCACTTAACAATTAGCGAACAAACATCTGTCATACCCTAATTTTTGACCCCCCTGAGATGACATATCTTCAGGATTTTTTTATCAGGTCAAGACAAGTACCCAGAGCAGTCATTTCTCCATCTGGTACCTAATCGAGGATACTCAAAGACAAGAAAGCTCAGGCAAAGGATCAATCAATACAAAGACTGGTCTCTAATACAATCATGGGGCTCAAAAACTTCACTTTTCTCATCTATGATTGATTAGACATCCAGTCATATGAGTACAGGTTTACTCAGGTCACCAGACTAGGGTTTTGAGCCTATCAAGGACTGAAATCAGGGATCACATTTGGGAAACCCTAAAAAGCCCCAGGGAACCATTCAAAGACATCAATCATCTTCAAATAACTCATATTACAAGATCTACTCGACATCACACTTCAATTCAAAGTTTACAGTCATTATTTTCACATGGTCGACAAATTAGGGTTTTGACCTAATTCACCAAGATAGTTGACTTTTAATCAGGGCATGGATCCAAAACTCAAGACATGATTCAAGAATCTCTACTACCTCAATATAATCCATTTACATCATTCATTTGAGGAAAAGATCTTGTTTCTACACAAAAGCCCAAAAATTCACTTTGTCAGGAAAAAGTCAACTGTGAAGGATCATCATTGACTTTTAAGGTTTTTGGTCAAAAAATGACTTTCAAAGATCAATATCATCAATATATGGATGTCAAAGTCATTTGGCCAAAGAAATTCAAAGAAATTCATCAAGGAGCGAAAAGTCGGGAATTAGGGTTTTTGAAGGCATGGTGAGAACTCAAAATTTCACCTACACAACTCAAAAAACTTCCAACATGAAAGTTGTAGATCTTGCAAAATAAAACAACATCTTACAAAGGAACTTTTTTCAAAAGATCAACCATTTATGATGTTTTGGAAATTTTGAAGTTTAGGTCATAAACACTTAGAAATTTTTCTAAGTGTTTTAACCTAGTTTTCATCCAACTTTGGGCTCATTTTTCACAAATTTCCCAAATGATTCTGAAGAAGACATAAACTAATGAATTGAAGTAGATGTTTAGGGCTTTCCAAATTGTGTTCAACCTTCTCCAAATTCAATTTGAGCTAAGAGTTATGCTTGTTCAAAGTTGGCCTCATGAAGTAAAATTATAGGTCATGTGCAAATTGGACTTTGCAAATTTTGTGCAAATAACCTCTCTTATGGATGCTACACGACCCATAACACATCTGAAACCATGCCATACATCCATTTTCATCATTGCATAAGGATTAGAGAAGATTCCAAAAACAAAGGCATGTGATTATGTAATGATTGCATTTTTGAATTTATGACAAATTGGTGATTCATCAAAGGAATCTTCTCCCAACCAATTGGAGCTCATTTCTGCAGCAATTTGGTCCCCTAAGATCAAGCAAAACCGATGGCTAGGGAGTGGTATCAAAGAGCTCATCATTGCACTTGGGATATTCTTTGAATTTCTTCATGGCTAAGAAACCAAACTCACTACACTAAGCAAGCTTACCATACTCAATTGCTCTGAATCAATTGCCTATAAATAGGGGCCTCTTTCTCATTCAGAAAACACACCAAAGCAACCATATTACTTGCTTTCTCTTTCTCTTCTCTTGTTCATTGTTTTTCAAAGTTCTTTGGCAAGAAGAATCGATTTCTTCAAACCAGAGCTTATCTTTGGGAAGTGAGCATTCTAACATCTCAAGGGAGGTCATTTGAGGTGATCCAAGCACCTGGATCACTTCTGTAAGTGGAGGAACACCATTGTTGCTCTCACTTTGGAGCATTTGCAGTTGGAGGTCCATGGAGTGATTCAGGAGGTTTCAAGCCAAGCCAATCATCCAGACACACTCCTCAGGTCATAGTGAAGCTAACCAGATGGCTGCAGCTCATCTGTAACTCCAAATTCAACAACCTCCATGTTCACTTGAATCTGAAATCGAGGGAGGTCCATAGAACAATTCAGAAGGATTCAGGCTACAATAAGCATCCAGTTAGCATCATTGAGTCTCAGGGAAGCTATTGAGATCATTCATTCAAGCTCAGTTGCTCTCAATCATCCTCACGACCTTCAGTTTCAGAGGTAAGTTTCTGAACTCCCTCTCTTTAATTTAAGTACTCTTTGTGAAATAGCTCGATTCTATCTTGTTCAGCATCATCAGAGGATTGAAAACCCTCTATCATCATCCATTTATCTTTCAGTATAGT